>NW_025745772.1:0-115000 GCF_021184085.1 Oncorhynchus gorbuscha | reverse complement strand
ACCAGGGCGGATTCTAATTAAGAACACACGCCTAGAGTTGGGGGATTGCAACAGTATAATGTCAGTCTGTAGATGAGGAATTGTTTCTCCGTTGGTCGCAGCCAGGGGCCATTTTTAAAGTCCTGACAGTGAGAAGGAGAGCGGGAAGATCGCAAACAGAAGACGAGACGGTTTTGCACATGGACTCAGCCCGAGACCTGTCTTCAGAGTGAAGGCTCGTGGGAAATTACCTTCCCCTTATTATTTTTCGTTGAGGTACTTCTGAAGAAAGAGAAAGGCGGGAAGAAAGTGAGATGGAGGGAGGGATGGAGGGGTGTGTTTCTTTCCCTATTTCCTTCTGTCCTTTCTTTCCACCCGGGCAGCAGTTGTTAGAGGGTGAGAAGTCCCAGGTGAGAGGAGACCAGGAGAGGCTGACATCATGACAGGCCACTTCATCAAAGCTTTGGGATCGGAGGGCCATTTGGATACCTGCCCAGGGAGAGCCACTGTTCTCTCTGATATATGTGTGTATATATATACCGTGTGTATACCGGCCACGGCTCTGGTACAGCATGCATTGTTGGAACTGGCCCGCTTTTTCCAGACTACGTCCATGAGGTCATGTTTTTCAGATACCCCAGACATCTCCATTTCTCGTCACAGAAAAATGAATACAAGGTTGAGCCCCTCTTTTTCCAGACTACGTCCATGAGGTCATGTTTTTCAGATACCCCAGACATCTCCATTTCTCGTCACAGAAAAATGAATACAAGGTTGACCCCCTCTTTTTCAGTGGACTTGATAGTTCATCCGTTGCCATGGACACGCTATTGAATATTTTTTTCTTTACCTTTTTGAAAACGAGAAGTTTTTCTAAAGCTTATTTAAATGAGGATAACTAGTCACAGCACTGCTATTCTGCTGCAGTGCAATCAGGCACACATGTATGAATAGATTATTCAGAGGGATTGAATGAGAGGCTCGCATTCAGAGAAAGTCAGTCAAAATAGATAGGGGAGATTTCGGTCTCTACAGCTGTCGTGGATGGCAGTGGTACTGTGTCGTTTTGATCTTTAGATACTCCCAAGCGCTGGGTTCATCATAATTGACATAAATCATATTATGAACTGGAGCTTGAAAGACCATAAACAACATAGTTATTTACCAGCCAGTGACATCAATCTAGACCCAGTCCCTGTAACTAATAAACCGAGACCCCACTGTTTGTTGTTCATATCCAGGTCAAGGGTTGTTCTCCCTCCATGGGTATCTACCACCCCATGTCAGATGTCAGTCATACTTGACAGACAAACCAGTCCAGCACGCTGTGCGGTGTTAGACATATTTGAAACCCACAGCTGTTCTCAAGCCACTCGGATTGCAAGAGGGATGGAGAAAGAAAGACTGGCAGTTCTGATTCTGGAACAGCCACCACCCCT
Organism: Oncorhynchus gorbuscha; assembly: GCF_021184085.1. Taxonomy (NCBI): domain Eukaryota; kingdom Metazoa; phylum Chordata; class Actinopteri; order Salmoniformes; family Salmonidae; genus Oncorhynchus; species Oncorhynchus gorbuscha. The sequence continues at coordinate 113,582 of NW_025745772.1, read as the reverse complement.
CAGCTCCACAGCTTCCCAAATGCCCCAGGAAGATTACTGACTCTGGGTCAGTTCCAGCGTTCGCTCGCTCCGGTCTGGCCGCTCTCTCCCTCATGGCTCCCACACATCCAGAATAACCATTAGAGGTGGAATCCAAGCCTAGATTACTCAAATCCTCCACTGCAGGGGTTAACTGTTTGGCATGTCGCGCCGCCGGCCAACGCTGATGATGTCACCGGGCCCCAGTTGTCAGTGAGTGGACCCGGTGGATGATGTCACCGGTATGTCGTGAGCGGGTGACGGGCAGCTTGGTGTGTTGTGGGCCACAGATGGCGGGGGACTTTTGTGTTCGCCGAGTGCCTAGACTGGTAATCTTGTAATTTTGGAGGACACATGACACAGCTCTGTACTGGGTTGATAGGTGTGTTCTCCTTCTCTCTCTCTTGTTGTTTATCAATGCATTCTCTCTGTCTCTCTACCTTCTCTCTCTGTTTTTGTGTCAGTTTGTCTCTGTTTCATATGTATATCACCATCTATGCCTCTCCACAGCTCTCTTCCCCAGTACAAACCTGTTCATTTCTCTTTATTACTCTCTCTGTCTTGTTCTCTCTTTCTCTCTCTCTCTCTCTCTCTCTCTCTCTCTCTCTCTCTCTCTCTCTCTCTCTCTCTCTCTCTCTCTCTCTCTCTCTCTCTCTCTCTCTATAATATATATATATATATATATATATAATCTTTTCTCTGTCTCTATATACAGTATATATATATATAATCTTTTCTCTCTCTTTCTCTCTCCCCCTCTCTGTATTCTGTGAGTGCTGGGTGAGTGTGTCCTCTGTGTCCTGTCACTGTGCTTCCTCTCTCATTGAGGGTGATGGCAGGGGCCATAGGCCCTCTATATAATACCCCTCATATTTTCCCACTGGAGACCCCGCTGCTGCCGTCTCCTCCGCTTGAGAAATAGGCTGAGACAACACCCCCCCCCCCTTCTCCTCTGTTTCCTCCAGCCCTGCCAACCCTAGTTCAGTGGGGAGCAGTACAACAAAATTGCGTTTGTGGTGGAGTCACTCGCCCAAGCTTCATAGAGATTAATGCCCAGACAGAGTGAGATGACATTTATGAGGCTGAAAGAGGTAGGGAAAGAAGAGAGGGAGAGAGGGAGAGGGGGGGTGGCACAATGGTCCATCAAATCTGCCCCCCAACCTTCCAAACAAACAGAACTATTGAAGAAGACGATGGAGGAGTGTGTGTGTGTGTGTGTGTGTGTGGGGGTGTGTGTGTGTGTGTGTGTGTGTGGGTGCGTGTGTGTGTGGGTGTGTGTGTGTGTGTGGGGGGGGGTGTGGGGTGGGTGTGTGGGTGTGTGTGTGGGTGTGGGTGCGAGTAATGAAAATCTATGTGAAGACGAACTTGCCCCTGCATCAGAAAGAGCTTCACTTGCCGCCAGCGGCTCCCTCTGTACTGGATTGGTAAATCTGATCGCTGTGGGCGACTCCAGAGCTAATCAAGAGGTAACAAAACTTAATCGAGTCATTCGTCTCTGAACTGCCCATCCAGAGTAACCATGAATACTCTTATTGACATAGCCTTCACACAGAGTGACATAGCCTTCACACAGAGTGACATAGTCTTCACACAGAGTGATATAGCCTTCACACAGAGTGACATAGCCTTCACACAGAGTGACATAGTCTTCACACAGAGTGACATAGCCTTCACACAGAGTGACATAGCCTTCACACAGAGTGACATAGCCTTCACACAGAGTGACATAGCCTTCACACAGAGTGACAGAGCCTTCACACAGAGTGCCGTAGCCTTCACACAGAGTGCCGTAGCCTTCACACAGAGTGACATAGCCTTCACACAGAGTGACAGAGCCTTCACACAGAGTGACGTAGCCTTCACACAGAGTGACATAGCCTTCACACAGAGTGACATAGCCTTCACACAGAGTGACATAGCCTTCACACAGAGTGACATAGTCTTCACACAGAGTGACATAGCCTTCATGGATCAGTGGATCAGTTGGTTGCATCTACAAACACAGTTGTGTGTGCACTTTCCCCGCATCAAAGTTTCCCAATTGTAACTGCCCTTTCCTCCTGATGATCAATGTCAGTCTATAGTAACTGCCCTTTCCTCCTGATGATCAATGTCAGTCTATAGTAACTGCCCTTTCCTCCTGATGATCAATGTCAGTCTATAGTAACTGCCCTTTCCTCCTGATGATCAATGTCAGTCTATAGTAACTGCCCTTTCCTCCTGATGATCAATGTCAGTCTATAGTAACTGCCCTTTCCTCCTGATGATCAATGTCAGTCTATAGTAACTGCCCTTTCCTCCTGATGATCAATGTCAGTCTATAGTAACTGCCCTTTCCTCCTGATGATCAATGTCAGTCTATAGTAACTGCCCTTTCCTCCTGATGATCAATGTCAGTCTATAGTAACTGCCCTTTCCTCCTGATGATCAATGTCAGTCTATAGTAACTGCCCTTTCGTCCTGATGATCAATGTCAGTCTATAGTAACTGCCCTTTCCTCCTGATGATCAATGTCAGTCTATAGGGGGCTGAAGGCCACTTGTTCCGGGGTGCATTTTAACACGGTCTACTACTGTACTTGCTACAGGGTCGGGACGGGTTATCAATAAGGTCCAAATTGGAATGGATTAAAGTGGAATTAAAGCATGTGAACAGCTCTCTCCTGGCCTGCAGCCCATCTGTCTTCCACAGGGCCTTGATCAATGAGGCTGAGATGCTGCAGCCGAGACACCAGTAATCCTCGTTACTGACACCACTAGGCCTAACTGGGTGGCGGCTGTTTGGCTCTGTCTCTGCTATCTCTCTTCCACTCAAGAGAGCAAGGCACTCTGTACTAGACTACTACAGTACTTCAGTCACAGAGAGCAATGCACTCTGTACTAGACTACTTCAGTACTTCAGTCACAGAGAGCAATGCACTCCGTACCAGACTACTACAGTACTTCAGTAACAGGGAGCAAGACACTCCGTACCAGACTACTACAGTACTTCAGTCACAGAGAGCAAGGCACTCCGTACCATACTACTACAGTACTTCAGTCACGGAGAGCAATGCACTCCACACTAGACTACTACAGTACTTCAGTCACAGAGAGCAATGCACTCTGTACTAGACTACTACAGTACTTCAGTCACAGAGAGCAATGCACTCCACACTAGACTACTACAGTACTTCAGTCACGGAGAGCAATGCACTCCACACTAGACTACTACAGTACTTCAGTCACAGAGAGCAAGGCACTCCGTACCAGACTACTACAGTACTTCAGTAACAGAGAGCAAGGCACTCCGTACCAGACTACTACAGTACTTCAGTAACAGAGAGCAAGGCACTCCGTACCAGACTACTACAGTACTTCAGTCACAGAGAGCAAGGCACTCCGTACCAGACTACTACAGTACTTCAGTCACAGAGAGCAAGGCACTCCGTACCAGACTACTACAGTACTTCAGTAACAGAGAGCAAGGCACTCTGTACCAGACTACTACAGTACTTCAGTAACAGGGAGCAAGACACTCCGTACCAGACTACTACAGTACTTCAGTCACAACAGCATTTTCTACGCTACTTCAGCGTACATTGTGTGTATGACAGCATCTCAAGTAAAAAATGTGCACTGAAACAGTGGTTGTTAGGAGATGTGTTTTCAGTGGTGTTACAATTGAAGTATAATGGCTGTTCAGTTTGTGACGTGTGCCAACCACAGCAGTGGTTCAGGTTTATTGTCTGTGTACTAACCACATATTACATTTAGAACAGGTCAATGCTATAACATAACTCACCATCTACAAACTATTATGATTTGAGTACGTTTGTGCTATAACACAGCAGGAGGCTTTCAGTTTCCTGATATGTCTTCTGTAACATAGCAGGAGGCTTTCAGTTTCCTGATATATCTTCTGTAACATAGCAGGAGGCTTTCAGTTTCCTGATATGTCTTCTGTAACGTAGCAGGAGGCTTTCAGTTTCCTGATATGTCTTCTGTAACGTAGCAGGAGGCTTTCAGTTTCCTGATATGTCTTCTGTAACGTAGCAGGAGGCTTTCAGTTTCCTGATATGTCTTCTGTAACGTAGCAGGAGACTTTCTTTCCCTAATATGTCTTCTGTAACGTAGCAGGAGGCTTTCCGTTTCCTGATATATCTTCTGTAACACAGCAGGAGGCTTTCTGTTTCCTGATATGTCTTCTGTAACACAGCAGGAGGCTTTCTGTTTCCTGATATGTCTTCTGTAACATAGCAGGAGGCTTTCTGTTTCCTGATATGTCTTCTGTAACATAGCAGGAGGCTTTCAGTTTCCTGATATGTCTTCTGTAACACAGCAGGAGGCTTTCAGTTTCCTGATATGTCTTCTGTAACATAGCAGGAGGCTTTCAGTTTCCTGATATGTCTTCTGTAACATAGCAGGAGGCTTTCAGTTTCCTGATATGTCTTCTGTAACATAGCAGGAGGCTTTCAGTTTCCTGATATGTCTTCTGTAACATAGCAGGAGGCTTTCTGTTTCCTGATATGTCTTCTGTAACGTAGCAGGAGGCTTTCTGTTTCCTGATATGTCTTCTGTAACACAGCAGGAGGCTTTCAGTTTCCTGATATGTCTTCTGTAACATAGCAGGAGGCTTTCAGTTTCCTGATATGTCTTCTGTAACATAGCAGGAGGCTTTCAGTTTCCTAGTTTTCAGATTCAAAATGTCTGCAATTAATCTCAGCAGCATTTTATTTTCAAAACGTCTGTTTCAGTTCCAACAGTATTCCCAAGCATGCACTATAATTCTGCAGTATTTCAGATTCAGTAGATCAATATCAGCTCTGTTATATAATGGAATGTCAGTTTTCTTATAGGTTTATAAGCCCTGTAGTGCAACATAATTTCAGTTTCAGTAATAAGCATTATACTTATGCTACAATGATTATTCTGTTCTTTTATTATTTTGTATTTTTTTACCTTTATTTAACTAGGCAAGTCAGTTAAGAACAAATTCTTATTTACCCGGACGACGCTGCGCCAATTGTGCGCCGCCCTATGGGACTCCCAATCACGGCCGGTTGTGATACAGCCTGGATTCAAACCAGGGTGTCTGTAGTGACGCCTCTAGCACTGAGATGCAGTGCCTTAGACCGCTGCGCCATGAGCCATTTTCTTTATGTTCAGATTCTTATCTTATTTCTTGTTATTGTTGCGTTGTCCAGAAGGTACCTGCAAGTAAGCATTTTGTTGGAGAGTGTATACCATGTGTATCCTGTACACATGACAAATACAGCTGGGAACTTGAGTACACAGTATATCAGTGTCTGCTCTGTGCATGTAGTACAGTGGTGCTAAGTTACAGTACATCTGTAAGGGGTGAGTAACCGGTGGCAGGGACGTCAGACGCAGGAGAGCAGAAGTAGGTAATAGCCAGAGCAGTTTCATTGCAAAACCAACGGCATAAAGAATAACCAAACATGGGTACAAAACCCTTCGCACACCAGTCAACATGTGCACAAGCACTTACAATTAACAATCTCACACAAAGACAGAAGGTTAAATACACAACAATTAATGAGGGAAATGAAAACCAGGTGTGTAGGAAAACAAGGCAAAACAAATGGAAAATGAAAAGTGGATCGACGATGGCTAGAAGACCGGTGACGCCGACCACCAAAAACCACACGAACAAGGAGAGGAACCTACTTCGGTGGAGTTCGTGACAACATCTAGAGAATATTAACTTGAATAGATTCCCTTGGAAAACAGAGCTCAGGTGAAAGACGTTTGCATGTAATTGAATACAAAACAAAAAACTAAAGTGGCTTATGGCTTAAATGTTCAGGGAATGACATTAGAAGATCTTTTGTGTTTCCCACATGAATCCCCAGTGAGATCTGACTATTGTCGGCTCTTTTCATAAACAGCCTGCTTCTTTGAAGTGAACCATCTAGCCCCAGCCAAGACACTTATTATATCTGGTGTCCTTGAGATTCAGTGATCTACTACATGTCACATGTTGCTTAATGAGTCACACACATTTAGTTACACAAAAACCAAAATAATGCAAATGTGCACACACGCAGATGAAGCTGTCAAAGACTTCAGCTCTCTATTGATTCTCTATCACTGGGGCCTCTGTCAGTGAAAATGTTGAGCACAAAACCCATCTTTTCATTACTCAATTCAATTACAGTGAGGAATTTAGGAAATCTGTGGTTGTTTTTCTTGCTTGGGACATATATTTATCTCAGTTATGTCAGTTGAAATCCCCTCTCTGTTCTTCAGAAGCATCTCCATTGTAAGGTATAAGCCTGGTAGCGATAGAGGAAGAGGGATAATTAAATGGAAAGGGTGAATAATTTTTCCCTCAACCACAACTGAGAATTCTCCCTTGTCGTGTAGTAGCTAATTGTTCTGTGGACGTGGCTCACCACTAGAGTAAATCTACAGTAACTTTTTGTTTTGTTACATTGTCTCCTGTTGTCAAACACCGGGCTGTTTGAATACCTAAGATGTTTAATGAGTATTTAGGATGTGTTGTGGCATATGGCTATGTCCCCGAGGCTTTCTATGTAATCCATCTAGACTGAAGCTACTGGAGACATGTCTTAGTTTCCCAGAACTCCCCTGGAGTTCAGATGGCTGACATTGAACTGAAGAGACTGTATTACTAATCCACCCCAAGAGAAACAGTTGTAAGGAAATCTGCCATCTGGATCATTGAGGCTGCTCGGTATACAGAGTATCATATTTTGTTATCATGTAAATATTCTTAAGGAATCATACAGGATTCGGTATTCATTAAAAGTCTGGGAATGGACTGCGGAAGCGACAGGCCTGAAAGACGATATCGATTTTGATGCACTCTGGTGGAAACGAGGCGATTTCACAGGGGCTGCGGGCCGTATTAAAGTGTAGCTCATCTCTGGTTTCAACCCCTGTTCATTTGGGGAACGTGCAATCCATTTAATTTGTCTACCACACGCGTTGTTCCCCGAGCGGGGGTTACCGACAGTGACGGCTTTAAAGGAGTTCTCCATCAGAGGTGACGGGGAGTGACAGTAATGCAGACTGTAGCGGCTAATGGGACCTCCGGGATTCGCTGATGTGTGACATCAATCAGGGCCTCTTCGCTGGCTCACACAGCCTTTCCTTGCTCACTCAATGTGCGGCAGATGTCTTGCTCTGATCTGCCGTCCGTTGCCGCTGTGCATAAATTATGCCAAAGCAGTATGCTAATGAAGCCAATGGCAAAACAAACCCCCATTATTGGGACAAATGGGTGCCAGGCGTGGGGTACGGCGGCTGCGTGTCGTTTCGCTCTTATCCATCGCACTGCAGAGCCTTCATTTGCTCTCCCCCGTATCACTGACCTTTTCCTGGGTTGTTTTCCTCTTGAAGGACGAGGCCATCCCTGGAGGTCCCCTCGTGGCTCTGTGATAAAGTGACTCACCTTCATAAAGGATTCTCCCTAGTTTGTAGAGGAGTTCACCCTAGTTTGTAGAGGAGTTCTCACAAGTTTGTAGAGGAGTTCTCACTAGTTTGTAGAGGAGTTCACCCTAGTTTGTAGAGGAGTTCTCACTAGTTTGTAGAGGAGTTCTCACTAGTTTGTAGAGGAGTTCACCCTAGTCTGTAGAGGAGTTCACCCTAGTCTGTAGAGGAGTTCACCCTAGTTTGTAGAGGAGTTCACCCTAGTCTGTAGAGGAGTTCACCCTAGTTTGTAGAGGAGTTCTCACAAGTTTGTAGAGGAGTTCTCACTAGTTTGTAGAGGAGTTCACCCTAGTTTGTAGAGGAGTTCTCACTAGTTTGTAGAGGAGTTCTCACTAGTTTGTAGAGGAGTTCACCCTAGTCTGTAGAGGAGTTCACCCTAGTCTGTAGAGGAGTTCACCCTAGTTTGTAGAGGAGTTCTCACTAGTTTGTAGAGGAGTTCTCACTAGTTTGTAGAGGAGTTCACCCTAGTTTGTAGAGGAGTTCTCCCTAGTTTGTAGAGGAGTTCTCACTAGTTTGTAGAGGAGTTCACCCTAGTTTGTAGAGGAGTTCTCCCTAGTTTGTAGAGGAGTTCTCACTAGTTTGTAGAGGAGTTCACCCTAGTTTGTAGAGGAGTTCACCCTAGTTTGTAGAGGAGTTCACCCTAGTTTGTAGAGGAGTTCTCACTAGTTTGTAGAGGAGTTCTCCCTAGTTTGTAGAGGAGTTCTCACTAGTTTGTAGAGGAGTTCTCCCTAGTTTGTAGAGGAGTTCTCCCTAGTTTGTAGAGGAGTTCTCCCTAGTTTGTAGAGGAGTTCTCCCTAGTTTGTAGAGGAGTTCTCACTAGTTTGTAGAGGAGTTCACCCTAGTTTGTAGAGGAGTTCTCCCTAGTTTGTAGAGGAGTTCTCACTAGTTTGTAGAGGAGTTCACCCTAGTTCGTAGAGGAGTTCTTCCTAGTTTGGAGGTGATGTGTATTTTTTTCTTCGTCCTCCAGTCAGGTGCTGAATCGACACGCCGTTGTCTGTCGGAGCGAAGCATCGATCCCTCCCTGACCCCCATCCATCCCCCTTCCCGCTCCCCTGTAGGAGTCAGCAGTCCAGAAGGAGGGTGAGAGATGTGCTTAGAGCAGCACGGCCCCCAGAAAACGCTGAGACAGAGAGAGGGGACGGAATGGGCTGTGGACGATACACTCCCGGTACACAGCATGATGGACGCGATAAGCTGTAGCCTCTTGGCCAAGTTTCAAGGCATACTGTACAGTAATGTTAACAACAAAAGCTGACATAAAGGTTGTTAATGCATTGGTAGTAGTGGTAGAGGTCATAATGCTTGCTGTAATTCAAATAAAATAGACCTGGGGTGGCTATGGCTGTTTGTAATGGTAGCAGTAATTGCAGGGTTGGCAAAATATTCACATGGAGTATAAATGCAAACAGCCAACCACACTCTCTGGTGCATTGTGGCATGTTTCTCTGACATTGTGCCAACTCCCCTCTGTGATGAGTTCAATGCTACTCGGGAGTATATTTGGTGTCTACATGGTCTACGTGACCATTTTTCCACCATGAATGTTGTTCAGGAGGCAGCTCTACAGAATAGTCACTAGCTGGCACAGCCACAAATTTGTAAAGTCAGATTTCAAACCTAACCCTAAGCTTATCCCAAACCTTAACAACACTGCTATCCCTAATACCTAACCCTAAACTTAAATTAAGACCAAAAAGCTAATTTCTGTTTTCATGATTTTTTAAAACAATATAGACAATTTTGACTTCGCAGCTGGCCCATCTACGGAAATCGCTCAGTTCTGCCTCCAGGACAAAACTAATCCCAATAAACCTCAACCTGCGACTACATGAGGGGTACATTAACTCCACCATCCTACCTCTCCTTCTCGCTCCCCGCTTTCCAGCTCCTCCTGCTCCCCTATCGGGGCAAATTGACACTAATGGGTCATTTCCTGCACAGAGCTGTAATCTCATCCTGTCAGAGACCAACTATCTCTCCCAGTGCTAATGTACCTGCTCATTTACCCAATGACACCATTACTGCCTCAGACAACTCCCACACTGTCCCCCACCTCCCCCTTCACTCTTAGGGAGGGGCCTTTATACAGTAACCCCCCTCATAGGCAGTAATTACCCTGAGAATGGGGTAATCAGGCCCAGCATGAGGTAATTACCAGAGGCTTGAGTTGTTTAATTACCACCTGCTCTAGAAGCTGTCTGATTCCAGTGCCTCTCAGTGATGGAGAGATTTCAGGCACTACACCGTGAGAGAGAGAGAGAGACACACACAGAGTATGTGGGGGAGAAATAGGTAGAGCAGGGTAGGTAGAGGAAGAGGCAGGGGGAGAGGTAGTGAGCGAGGAAAAGATTGGGGAGACCGTGTAGGAGAGAAGCAGTAAGAAGGGAAGAGAAAGGCCTTGTCCATGAACTCCCCTCAACCCCTTTATTCATCATATTTTAGAAATATAGTTAACCTCACCTTGTCTTCTGATACTGCATTTGTTGCCACATTCCTTACACCTATCCGACCCTTTAGATCTACACAACTGGCTAGGTGGTCAGGACTAAGGACACTTTCTGAAACGGGCCTTAGAGGTTGTAATGGGAAAAGGGTCTGAATACTGAAAAGTGCAAATGAGTCTTCCAGCCTTACTAACAGGGTGAAGGACAGACAGCGTAACGGATCCCTGTCTAAAACGCCTTCACCACAGGTGAATGTGACTGATGAGAACCAGCCCCTTTCCCTCCGTCTCATCTGCCGGTCACAACTCCCTCGGGCGCCATCTTGGAGGTGGGCCTGAGACTGGAGCAAAGGTCAAACCCCCAGAACCAGGGGAAGGAATCCAGGCAGCCGCACTGACATTCTCCCGACTGGAAAGATGACTCCGTCTGACAGGCTCATGCCAGTCCCAGAATAGTGTGCGGTAAGGAAGTTCTCACCACACCCAAACACTATTTATTTGTATGATCAACTAGCCTTAATCCTTATGAGCAATAATACCTTCCCAAATGTCTTCATTCAACACGCTGTGGCCAATAACAAGGCTGTTCTTTCAATGGCATTGGAAGGTTAGTCACTCAGGCTTGGACCACTGAAGTCTGACCATAGATATAGATGGAGGACTCTAGTGCCTAAAAGCCTGTTTTAGCAGGAAGTAGTCAACTGGATGGGACTTCCTATTGGTTAAGGAAGGATCACATGATTCCATCCGGGCATCAGGGGGGGGGGGTCAGCCAATTAATTATACTTGTGAGCAAACATTCCACAACTGCAGGTTGTGAATCGCAAACCTTGGCTTAAATTGCAAACCTTGGCTTTATACCTGTTAAAACAACACACTCTAGGTGCAGTATGCACCCTTTCAGTTTGTTTGTCAACTCATAGAAATAGTAGAAGAAGAAAATGCACTACTTCAAAATGGAGATGTCCTCAATGGCACTGCCCATGCTCTCACAGATGCCATAATGAGACGATGTCTATCGAAGTCTATGAGTCCGACTTGACCACAGTAAAGCATTGCTCTAGCGTGTTTGCTAAACATCCATATTTCTTCAGCTGATTTTTGTTTTCGAGTGATAAGCGAGAGGCTTCTTCACATGTTTACTCTGCCTTTATACAGTATGTTCTACCAATGACAATGGGCCACGTGTGAACTGTGCTTGAACTTCCACTGTTGAGGACTGCGGCCATAACTCATAACACCTTAAGAAAGACGTCGGGCAGAGAATGTGTCCAATTGATGTGTTGACTGGCAGCGACCCTTTGAACCCCCGACCCTTGACCTGTGATCTGGGATACTACTTTTAGCTTCTTCGGAAAGGCACCCTCTGGGAAACCCATAGGGTTGTGAATGGCTGAAAAGGGTGATAAGTACACGTCCTAAGATCTGCGTTAATTTAATGTTCAGTAATGCCACATTTGGGGCAACATCTCCTAGTTCATCGGCAACAAGCCATAACTCTCTCCAACTATGGCATTGTTTCCCCCCGTGTCCCAAGGGTGAATGACAGACATGTGTTTTCGATAGGCTGCTTCAAACAGAAGAATTACAGCTATTGTGAATGGTACAGATGTGACATGTAATCAGTCTTGAGGATGTTTGGCAGGCTGCTCGACAGATGTAGCATGCTGCTGGAAGTCCGGGGAGGGGATGATAGAAGAACCGTCTGATTTCTCCGTTAGAAAACGGCGACGCTTGATGAAAAGGAGCAACGTAGTGACTCAACCCACCTCGGAGACAAGGATGACTAACTACAGCCGCTTATGATAAAACACAGACAAGGATGACTAACTACAGCCGCTTATGATAAAACACCGACAAGGAATTACAGCTATGACCCTCAAAGCCTCATTGACCTTTTATTTGTTTTCGGTGAGTATATTAAAACACTGAATGTGAGTCGGGTGGAAATGCCGGTCATATGAGTGTAAAATGAGGAGACTCCGAAGCCTCGTTGAGGACTTCTATTTCCAGCTGGCCTCACCCAGCTCTCTGGCGGTTACGATGCAGGGGTCGGGTGGATAAACTCAAACATCTCTGACATGCACCACTCACTATCTCTGTCACCAAGTCCATCAATGTTTCTACTATGATGTGGAAACATTACAACCTAAGCCGGTTACATGCAATGCGATTTTTAGATTGATATTGATGTCCGTCCATATAGCACACTGAGTTGTCTGGGATATTTTTTGTAAAGAATAGGAAATTGTAAATGTTCTATGAGCACTATATGAATGCCTATGCTCATGCAACATGTCCCAATAAAATATAATAGGGCCTACATGTTACATATTTTCCAGGATGCACAGCCTGTTAGTTAACCTGGTCTATTCTTATTTTGAGACTGATTGTATAACAAGTAATCACTGGTCCCATGTGCTTGTCTTTATTTCTGCATGCTCTGTGTTTTTAACACTTCTCAATTGGCAGAGTCCTCCTTGCTTCATCACGGTCACCTGGCAGCTTTCAGTACCCCTCTCTGTCTCCAGGGAAACCGTGATTGTGCTTCGGAATCCATTTCAAAGCATCGAATAAAAGAGTAGGATATCTCTGACCTCCTCTAGTTCCAGCTATCTTCCACCCAGAGTCTTCCCTCCAATTAGTGGGAGAAAAAGTAAGCTAAACCTGGAGAAAGAAGACAAACTCAAGTAAAGACTGTAAACACTGTCTGAAGCTTTGATCTATACAGTGGAAATGGACAGAACGGAAGAGAGGAATGTAGTCTCATTTGAAGTGTGTTATCTCAAGAAGAGGAAACTTCCTCCCTTAGAGTGACCTTGTCATAGTGCGCTCTCCCTCCATCTGATGGGATGATGGAAGGGGGGTTTGAGTTCTGTACCAAAAACCCCAACGGTTTCTGTTGTTTCCAGCCTCACAGAAGGGTCAGAGTAATGCATTCGACTGCCAGAGTCTGCTTTTTAATTGGCTCCCTTGTGTTGATCATTGGACAGGGCTCTTACACCACCGCCCATTAAAACTGACAGTTTATCTCCGTCAGATAAAATGTCCAATATTTTTTTAATATCCTCCTACCTCAGAGAAAAAGAGACCGGGCTGTTCTCTCCTTTTTATTGTTCTTTTGTGTAGACGTGCTCAGTAAGGGAGTTAATGGAATAGCATTAACCCTAACCTCCCCACTCCCCTCTTCAGAGTCTGTCAATCACAGAGAGCCCTTCTTTGGTACATCACGTCACTTTCCCCAGGCTCATTTGGCAGAGATAGAAAATGCCACCTGACCCCTTTTATACGAGGCCTTCGGTAGCCCTGTGATCACTCTACCATTTGGCCGTTTATACGAGGCCTTTGGTTGCCCTGTGATCACTCTACCATTTGTGCCCTCCCCATGGTTTGTGTGTGCCCCCGGGTTCCATGGCTTCAGACACACTCACTGAGATCAAACTCCTAAACTTCGGCCCCCCTGCCGTGCTCCCTCTGGAAGTGCTAATGACCCTGGTTTGTTTAAGCAGAACAGACCACGCTCGCCTCCCCCTTTCTCCCCCTCCCCTCCCCTCCCCTACCACCACTCCCTCTCACTTATAGCTGATTGTTTTACCACTTGTGCCCTCCTGGTTTTAAATGGACTGCCTTGAGGGTGGAGGAGGAGGGCAACACTTTCACCAGGGCTGTGTGTCCTTGGAGAATGAATGGGGGTAGTCTTTTAGTCTTCGTTTTGAGGATGTTAGGGATATAAGGGGATAACACCTGCTGATTTTCGGCACATGCCTTGATCAATGAACATACTTTGTCGTTTTATTACTCATCTGTTGCAGGGATACAGTCTGCTAAAAGTTGCATCAAGTATTGTACTACGCTCTATAAACCACATGAACTTCAATTGAAATTCAAATCAAGTTGATTCAGGAAATCACAATGGAACATTTACATTACAAGATACCTTTGCAAGTTCGCCCTTTGTCATATTTCAATAAAAAGAGGGATCTACGACAGGACAGGAATCTGACATTAGACACGTGGTGTTGTGCAGTCTTTCCCCTATGTCATCAGTATAGATGGCTCAATGAAGATCAGAGTATATGACGCTGCCTTTCTGGCCTCTCTAATACCACTGGGATCTGGAGCCTGTACTCTTCTGATGAAGGCCTCACATTACCATGAACCCACAGACTCATTTATAGTCAGATCCTTTCAATGACCTCCTGACAGCATCTATGGTTTGTTCTCTATACTCCTCCCTTCCACTTCTCCACAATTCCCTTCAAGGTTTGAACTTGAAGCAACTTTGTTTGGCTGCGTAGACCGTTTACGGTAGCTATATTAGTGGTTTGGCTGCGTAGACCGTTTACGGTAGCTATATTAGTGGTTTGGCTGCGTAGACCGTTTACGGTAGCTATATTAGTGGTTTGGCTGCGTAGACCGTTTACGGTAGCTATATTAGTGGTTTGGCTGCGTAGACCGTTTACGGTAGCTATATTAGTGGTTTGGCTGCGTAGACCGTTTACGGTAGCTATATTAGTGGTTTGGCTGCGTAGACCGTTTACGGTAGCTATATTAGTGGTTTGGCTGCGTAGACCGTTTACGGTAGCTATATTAGTGGTTTGGCTGCGTAGACCGTTTACGGTAGCTATATTAGTGGTTTGGCTGCTAGACCGTATACGGTAGCTTTATTAGTGGTTTGGCTGCGTAGACCGTTTACGGTAGCTATATTAGTGGTTTGGCTGCGTAGACCGTTTACGGTAGCTATATTAGTGGTTTGGCTGCGTAGACCGTTTACGGTAGCTATATTAGTGGTTTGGCCGATGAACCGGCGAATCAATGTCAGTGGATGACACACGGCACATGACTTGTAGATGTAGCTAAGATAATCAGTGAAATCGAGATGCCGTTTCAATGTAATCCATTCCCAGCATTACAGCAGGCAGTTTGAATGGAGATGTAGATTATCCCACAGACACAAGGTGGGCTGGGTGCCATCTTGGAGATAAATGGTAATGCTACAGCTCAAACAGGAAATCACACACGGAAGCCAGACTGAATGGCATGCAGAGACTGTAGCCATACTGAATGGCATGCAGAGACTGAAGCCAGACTGAACTCCTACCCCAACCAGTGGCACACACTAGTGTCTTGAGGTGCAATGGTCTGTGAAGCCCCTTGCACCCCTCACCTCTCACCCCACTCAGCTCCCCTCTATCCCAGGGTTCCCCCCAACAGCCGGCCCTTGGGTATCCCCTGACCGTCCGCTCAAGAAAGAATTGGCCCGCAGCTGAATCTTGTTGATGATCCCTGCTCTAGACCCTTAGGTGCAGTCACATTCTCAGTTATAAAGAACCGTTCCGGACCATTCCTGTTTCTAAAACATTGATTAGACAAGGTCTTAAGAACAATAAACGACTTGCGTTTCTGAGGCGTACTCATGTTTGTGTTTCTATCCTGTTGAGGAGGCAGAGAACACTGGGTAATGGCTCTCAGATGGTATCTATTCCTGAACTCAATGTTCTCCTTCTCTTCATGATGTCTTTAATTCCAGGAACTGTGATGACTTCCCTGTTCAGGAGTGGTCTTAGCTGACAGGAATGTTTCAACTCTTATCTCTCTTTCAGGTTTAAGCTTCATTGCCGTCGGTAAACTGCTCGTCATATTAACTTAGTGCGAAAAATGTAAGTGAATCACTTTGGGGGAGTGTTTGTGTGTTTCTCACGGATTTGACAATAATTGAAAGCTGCAAGTTTTCTGTAGAAAACAGTTGTTAATGACACGGAATGGGTTTGATCTAACAGTTACACAACTGAAGTTTGAAATGTTGTGAAATCAGTGGTGTAAATAATGTCCAGTTGATCAAACCGTTCCTTTGACCAACATCGACAGGACAGGAATAAACACCAGAAAGAGCTCACATCTGGACAACTTTTGTTTATTTGGAGGCCAACGTCGACGCTAATCAGAAAACAATTGTTTGACGGATTAAATGTTTCCATGATTTGGGCTGCATGTCATTTTCAGCTGTTTGTCTTAGGTACAGTATGTTTTAATGTCAAATAATATGTAGTTTGTTGAAATACATCTACAGATATAGGCAGGGTTGGGTAGGTTACTTTCTAAATATAATCTGTTACAGTTACTAGTAATGTAATGTAATGTTCCTTAAGAGGCACAGGTTAGTAACTGGCACAGCCACAAAGTAATAAAATCTGATTTGAACCATAACCCTAACCTTAACCACACTGCGAACCTTAATGCCTAAACCTAACCTTAAATTAAGAGCAAAAAACAAATGTTTGTTTTCATAAATCTTTACAAAAGCCAATTTTACTCTTTGCAGCTGGCCCATCTGTCGTAAATCGCTCAGTTTGCCTCAAGGACATGACTCATCCCATTAAATGTCAACCTGCTTAACAGGCATTAGAAGAAGACAAAAAATGAATATTACCAATTAAACAACATCTATTGCAGGATAAATCAATGTTATAATTTACATAGCTGGCCATTAATGGATGTTGCATTTGACTTTATGGGTTGGTTATGTAGGCTTCTTTTAACCCATTGCTTTCTACTACACATAATAATATGATTAGGCTAAATATTTACATAAAAACAAGAGTCTGTCAGATTTCCAATCATTGCAATTAATTTAGTACATCTTGATCTTCAAGAACAGGACTTGTAAATATAGATTAGCCAAATAGTTTTACCTGAGCATAACCCAAAAAGCAAAAGACTAATTATCCTAATCTGTTGATTATGATTTTGTTGTCAAGGACTGATTGGGATCACTGTTTGGAGTTGAAAAATAAATGCTTCTTTCAGAATGGCATACATAGAGTACTACTGAAAAGTGCTATATGCATGTGAAAAATGTATTCCATATGCTGCATTTGCTATAGGCCTATTGTCTATGTTTTTGTTGGTGACACTTTGATATCTCAATCATTTGCAGCTGTTTAAATCTATCAAAAGTGCACGAGTTTCAGCATGTGTCCGTTTATGCCAATGAATTATTGTTTTGAATCAGCACAAATGAGATTGAGCAATAAAAGCCCCACTCGTAGTCTTCTTAAATGAAACTGTTTTTGACAGTATGGACCACAATACCACAGAGAGTTCAGAAGGGAGGAGTGCATTTTTCATGGACTGTTACACTGGAGCTTATTCATTATGCCGATTCTATTGCAAAGCGTTTGTTAAACGGAAACAAACGGGATAAAACAGGGAACAGATCTGAATTTGTCTGATAGAAACTCTAGGTTTTCTCTGTTTTCTTCCGTTTGGTTTTCAAACAGTAAAAAGTTTCTGTAATACAAACTGTACACCCCTGGTCACAAAAACAATGATTGATAGGCAGTTTAAACTTCTTAAATTCAACCAATATTGGGTTAAAATACACTTACATTTGTGAACAGCCATCCACAACAACCACAATCTGTAAGGTGCAAATAGCTAAATGAGAGAGCAGCAGTGTCACATCAATGCTCTGTGTAGCCTAGATATCAATAATGAGTGATATCTGTATTGCCCGTAGGCTACATCACTGCTGTCGTCTTTACCCCCAAGCGTTTCTTGAAGTTGTGTAATCTTTTGATGCCGACAGCAGTCACAGAACAAACTTATTGATTTGAAGACATAGCATGAACTATAACCATCATAGTGGTGCAAATCAGACTTACTCATTCAATGCTGATTTGGTGTCATCATAGTGGTGCTCTCTGACTAGAGATCAGACTTACTCAGGCAGAACAAACTTACAATGCTGATTTGGTGTCATCATAGTGGTGCTCTCTGACTAGAGATCAGACTTACTCAGGCAGAACAAACTTACAATGCTGATTTGGTGTCATCATAGTGGTGCTCTCTGACTAGAGATCAGACTTACTCAGGCAGAACAAACTTACAATGCTGATTTGGTGTCATCATAGTGGTGCTCTCTGACTAGAGATCAGACTTACTCAGGCAGAACAAACTTACAATGCTGATTTGGTGTCATCATAGTGGTGCTCTCTGACTAGAGATCAGACTTACTCAGGCAGAACAAACTTACAATGCTGATTTGGCAGAACAAACTTTACAATGCTGATTTGGTGTCATCATAGTGGTGCTCTCTGACTAGAGATCAGACTTACTCAGGCAGAACAAACTTACAATGCTGATTTGGTGTCATCATAGTGGTGCTCTCTGACTAGAGATCAGACTTACTCAGGCAGAACAAACTTACAATGCTGATTTGGTGTCATCATAGTGGTGCTCTCTGACTAGAGATCAGACTTACTCAGGCAGAACAAACTTACAATGCTGATTTGGTGTCATCATAGTGGTGCTCTCTGACTAGAGATCAGACTTACTCAGGCAGAACAAACTTACAATGCTGATTTGGTGTCATCATAGTGGTGCTCTCTGACTAGAGATCAGACTTACTCAGGCAGAACAAACTTACAATGCTGATTTGGTGTCATCATAGTGGTGCTCTCTGACTAGAGATCAGACTTACTCAGGCAGAACAAACTTACAATGCTGATTTGGTGTCATCATAGTGGTGCTCTCTGACTAGAGATCAGACTTACTCAGGCAGAACAAACTTACAATGCTGATTTGAATGTCCTTGAGAAAACATCCTTTCTGAATGTAAAAGTAATCCTAGAAGTAATCATCTAGTTTTTCGAAAGTACAGTATCTGACAGTATTTTTGCTGGTAATATAACGGATTACAGTTACAGTTTTTGTAATCCGTTACTCCCCAGCCCTGGATGTAGGATCTTAACTTGATCACTCTTATGTTGCTGAGAATTTTGAAACGCAAACTTGTAATGTATTAGAGTTTAAAAAGGCTTTCTAAAGTTTTGTAATTTCCACTTTTAAAAAGAATCTTATTTAACTAGGCAAATCCGTTCAGAACAAATTCTTATTTAAAATAACGGCCTACCTGGGAACAGTGGGTTAACTGCCTTGTACAGGGGTAGAACGACAGTTTTTGACCTTGTCAGCTCAGCGATTCGATCCAACAACCTTTCGGTTACTGGCCCAACGCTCTAACCACTAGACCCTAGCTAAAAGTGTATCAGCCTCTACAACATGTCCATTCATTATAATCCATATAGTAATTCACATTTCCTGTTGCTACAGGATTATTTTGAAAATACAATCTACAGATGACCTTCTAATCAGCAGGTTTGCATGGGTTGAAGTTTCGGCTTTCCATTGTGACATCACCATGCGGTAAATTGGTTAATAATAAAGAGTTCCAAACCTCTCTGCCAATACCAGCTAGATCCCCTCCCCACTCCCAGACAGTCCGAGCTAAATTATTGCTTGAGAAATATTTTTTCTTTGATGCAAAAAAAGCTGTTTTTGCACATTTTAATGCATTTAAAAACGGCTGAATTGGGCCTCTAAGAAAGCCTGGTCACCACAAGCTTATTAAATAGAGATTGGAAGGCATCATCTTATGTGTTTACAGAGTTAGAACCATTATGCTGATTCCTTCAAACTTTCAATTATCAGGGTGTAAACATCCCCCCCCCCACACACACACACACACACACACACACACACACACACACACACACACACACACACACACACACACACACACACACACACACACACACACACACACACACACACACACACACACACACACACACACACACACACACACACACACAGAAACCCTTCAAGCCGTTATTAGATTGTGGTGTTACGATTCACAATCACTTGAAAATGAAATGCTTGTGAGGAAGATGCAATCTATTTATGGTTTGACAGATACTACTGGGCTCTATTCAATAACTTCATGGCATTTCTGTGGGGGCTTTATTGCTCTCAGGCAGACCGCTGTTAAAAAGTCAGCAAATATCTTTTTTTATCACACTCTAACTTAATTATGCAATCATGTGGCTATAGAAGTTAACATTGGACAAAGATCTACAACTTTATCACGGTTGTATGTGAAAACATGACACTCTTTGACTGGAACTTTGGCAGCTGCCCTGGTCTTCATAGGTCCAGAGGTGTGGGCCAGTGGAGTGGGTCAGCCCTACTTTTGGGGGGTGCCTTGTGGCTCTGGTACCTGCAAGAAAAGAGGCCCTTCACTCTTGAAGCGCTAAGGAATGCTTGTGGTTTGTTATTTAGAGCCTTGACAAGGATCCAAATTATCTTATTCTGCCCCCAAATAACCTCCCTGCTGGTGAAACCTGGTATGTAGAAGTAGAGATGTCATCTTCTGACCCCCCCCCCCCCCCAATTTTATACAGCTCATAAGCCAAGAGACTAGTCCTTGTGTTTTGGATGACTTTACTCAAAGTTCATTATATTTTGCCATTGTTGGTGTTCAATTCAAAGGTATTGCATATTATGACATTATGATTCATTTGTGATAGCGGTCATTGGCCTATTTTCCTTCAAAGTTAAACTTTCTAATCTAAGGTCATGTTTATTTCTAACATGCTGAGTCTAAATCTACTCGTATAATGATCGCTAATGATCTTTTTGAACCAGAGAGGATATCCTCAGCCAATGTACACAATGCGCCTGTTGTCAGTTTTGTTGCTGTAATTATTCACTTTAATTTATTCTCCTGGTTGCTGTAAAAGAATGTGACTGTGGAACAGAGGTTCGACTCTCACTTGCATTGTAGGCCTATCAGTAACAGATCACTAATGGAGTGAATACCCTCAAGCAATGACAGTGTGTTCACCTCTGCCATGAATCTGCCATGTAAAGACACATACAGATCCCCTCCCTTACTCGAACGGGAGGGCTTCTAGGCTGCTTTACGTTGTTGTTCTGCACAGCTCTGAGGCTTCGGAAGCCCTTCACAGCTGGAATCGATACGCTCTGCCGAGGAATGTGATGCATGAATGGATAATTAGTCGCTATAGAGCAAGGGCGAACGCCGATGAGTTCCAAGAGTGCCTTAATTACTCTGCAGCACGTGAACTAAGCGCCTGCAGTCAGAACAGATTCTGCTGGGGAGTGTTGGCAGTTGGTGAAAAAAAAGGTTCTGGCTGATAATGCCCTGCAGAGTCACCTCCAGGTCTGGAGTGAAAGTAGGTTACTGCTACTTCCCTGTGTGTGGTGGGGAGAGGTAAAACAAGACGCTGGGGGTGAAGAGTGTTTCTGCACCCCTCTGGTTTTGGTGGAAAGCTAGATGCTAAGTGAGATGTTGTCACTTTTATAGTCATGATTGATTGCGTTGAATTTCCAGCCCTTTCCTTTTTATGTGGCACTGGATATACAGTACCAGTCAAACGTTTGGACACACCTACTCATTCAAGGGGTTTTCCTTATTTTCACTATTTTCTACATTGCAGAATAATAGTGAAGACATAAAAACTATGACATAACACATATGGAATCATGTAGTAACCAAAAAAAGTATTAAACAAATCAAAATATATTTTATATTTAGATTATTTAGCCACCCTTTGCCTTTATGACAGCTTTGCACATTCTTGGCATTCTCTCAACCAGCTTCATGAGGTAGTCACCTGGAATGCATTTCAATGAACAGGTGTGCCTTGTTAAAAAATATTTTGTGAAGCATGGAGGAGGAGGTGTGATGGTGTGCATTGCTGGGGACACTTTCAGTGATTTATTTAGAATTCAAGGCACACTTAACCAGCATGGTTATTACAGCATTCTGCAGCGATATGACATCCCATCTGGTTTGCATTTAGTGGGACTATCAACAGGACAATGTCCCAAAACACACCTCCAGGCCAAGAAGGAGAGTGATAGAGTGCTGCATCAGATGACCTGGCCTCCATTGTCACCCAACCTCAACCCAATTGAGATTGTTTGGGATGAGTTGTACCGCAGAGTGAAGGAAAAGCATCCAACAAGTGCTCAGAATATGTGAGAATGCCAAGAGTGTGCTGGCTGAGAGAATGCCAAGAGTGTGCAAAGCTGTCATCAAGGCAAAGGGAGGCTACTTTGAAGAATCTAAATCTAAAATACATTTAGATTTGTTTTAAACTTTTTTACTTACTACATAATTCCATGTGTTATTTCATAGTTTTGATGTATTCACTATTATTTTACTATGTAGAAAATAGTACAAATAAAGAAAAACCCTTGAATGAGTAGGTGTGTCCAAACTTTTGACTGGTGCTTTTTAATATATATATATATATATATATATATATATATATATATATATATATATATATATATATATATATATATATATATATATATATATAATTTTTTTCATCCGGTCGGATAAACACTCCAAACAGCCTACAAGACTGGTCAGAGGCGTCCACATGGTCCCAAAGCACACCAAGGCCTTGTTTTGGGGGGACAAAAATGCAATTTCAGAATGTGGGGGGAACATGTCTCCAGTGAAAGTTGCGCCCCAGCGTACAATAGCTTCAGCTGTCTTCAGTGTCATCTATCCACTCTTGGTCCAAGATGTTGAAAATGTTTTCCATTTCCTGTTTGGCTGAATGAAGACAAGGTGAATTTGTTTCTCTGTCACCAGGGCAACTCAAAAACTCTATATGAGGTGAGGCTGCAGGGATGATGTATGACTGACCAATGGTGAGGCTGCGGTGATGAGGTATGACGGACCATTGTGGTATGACTCATCCCCGACTCCTTGATCACTCCTCATCCCCGACTCCTTGATCACTCCTCATCCCGACTCCTTGATCACTCATCATCCCGACTCCTTGATTACTCCTCATCCCCAACTCCTTGATCACTCCTCATCCCCAACTCCCTGACCAATCATCATCCCGACTCCTTGATCACTCCTCATCCCCGACCCCTTGACCACTCCTCGTCCCCGACTCCTTAATCACTCCTCATCCCGACTCCTTGATCACTCCTCATCTCCGACTCCTTGATCACTCCTCATCCCCGACTCCTTGATCACTCCTCATCCCGACTCCTTGATCACTCATCATCCCGACTCCTTGATTACTCCTCATCCCCAACTCCTTGATCACTCCTCATCCCCAACTCCCTGACCAATCATCATCCCCGACTCCTTGATCACTCCTCATCCCCGACCCCTTGATCACTTCTCGTCCCCGACTCCTTAATCACTCCTCATCCCGACTCCTTGATCACTCCTCAACCTGACTCCTCAACCCAACTCCTTGATCACTCATCATCCCCGACTCCTTGATCACTCCTCAACCCGACTCCTCAACCCGACTCCTCAACCCAACTCCTTGATCACTCATCATCCCCAACTCCCTGATCACTCCTCATCCCCAACTCCCTGATCACTCATCATCCCCAACTCCTTGATCACTCATCATCCCCAACTCCCTGATCACTCATCATCCCAACTCCTTGATCACTCCTCATCCCCCAACTCCCTGACCAATCATCATCCCTGATTCCTTGATCACTCCTCATCCCCGACTCCTTGATCACTCCTCATCCCCGACTCCGCGATCACTCCTCATCCCCGACTCCTTGATCACTCCTCAACCCAACTCCTTGATCACTCATCATCCCCGACTCCTTGATCACTCATCATCCCCAACTCCCTGATCACTCCTCATCCCCAACTCCCTGATCACTCATCATCCCCGACTCCTTGATCACTCATCATCCCCAACTCCTTGATCACTCATCATCCCCGACTCCTTGATCACTCATCATCCCTGACTCCTTGATCACTCCTCATCCCGACTCCGCGATCACTCCTCAACCCAACTCCTTGATCACTCCTCATCCCCAACTCCCTGATCACTCATCATCCCCGACTCCTTGATCACTCATCATCCCCAACTCCCTGATCACTCCTCATCCCCAACTCCTTGATCACTCCTCATCCCCAACTCCCTGATCACTCCTCATCCCCAACTCCCTGAACACTCATCTGCCCCAATCTCCAATCTGTGGGTGTTATGGGCGAATGCTCTAACTGTGCAGGTTTGTGATTAGGGCCCGGCAGATGTTGACATCGCGCATCTCTGGTTTGTTTTAGACATGACAGAACAAACACCAACTAAACACACAACTCACAAAAAACCCAACTCTGATTGGCTGAGGCCCGGGTGTTTTTATGCCTCATTCCAACTAGCTGAGCATGACGGTCAAAAGACAAGATAGGAATCCATAACGGAAACGTGGGGCTGATTTTAGACACAGCGCACAGTGTAAACTAAAAAAGAACCTTTTGGTGGCCAAATGCTCCTCAGGGACCAGGTCCACGCCTCCACTGCGTGCACTGGTTATTGTGCCGAAACAAATATGTATAACCCCAATTTTGTGCTTGAATTGTTTTCCTTCAGCGGAGCTTTTCCAGTAGGCATCTGGGTTTCCTCTCTGGTGGCTGGGGCCCTTGCTGTGGATGTGCTGTTTTGCCGTGTTGCTCTGAGCGTGAAAAGGGCCATAATGGAGTACCTCTGGGATGTTGATTGAGTTTGAAATGGTGCAGGTCAGCCCTGGGGTATCTGAACAGCCCTAATAGACCTGCAAAAGCCCCTCCAGGGAAGGCTGTAGGGTCATCACGGGGTCATGTTTGCTCAATACGATTCGGAGCGTGCTGAATGCCAATCGTCGTCTTCTTCTTCAACTTCGACTGACGTGAGCTTGGCTCGGGTCGCATCTGGTTACGATTCCTGCGCTTGACAAGGGAAAACCCAGGAATACTTCAGACCATGAGGGACTAGGTATTTTTAATATAACCAAAATGGAAGGGAGATCAGATTGTAAGAGAGGGACTTTTCAAAAGGGTAAAGTTTGCTTATTGCAGTGCACTATGGGGCTTCTCTGCCTGAACCAATCACTCGTGCTGTGTGCTGTAAAACTGGTGAATTTGCACAAACGTGAGATATTTATATGGATATTCTTTGTGTTCTGGCTTTGGGAGAGTGAATTTTCATTTTCCACCCTGTTTAAAATGGGCAGTCACATTTCATTAAAACGGACCAGATTTTTGACCACCTGCCAATAACGAGATTGCCCATTGCAATGATTCATTATGACCAAGAGGCAAAATGTACGATTGAATGTGTGACAGAAGAGAATAAGGTGAGAAGTTTGGCTTGTCCACCATCAGCCACATTTTGTGCCTTAGACACAATCAAGGCACTGTATGATTCTTAAGGGAAAGCTTGGCTCTGCAGAGAGTGAAAGGTTGGACTTAAACCGTTGGACTGTAACTCTGTATATTTGATCAATAGTTGGAAGGAGCGCGCCTCGATCATTAAAACCTGAACAACTCCATTCAGTAATAAACTGACTGCAATTTCAACTATGCTTTACGATAGCTCATTATAGTTATGCTGAACATGAATGTGTACTGATGAAGTGCAAATGGAAATAGATGTATTTCGCCACAAATATATAAACAGTTATTTTGAGCGACGATTATAATCAGGAATTTTATATGAGAAGTTTATAGAACGGTTTCATATAAACTAGCCTAATACATTTGGGCCAATTTCTAACTTGAGATTTCCTCCATAGACATGGATGCATGATATTTAAGCTAACGTTGTAGTTACAGCAGCATGTTATTTCAAGGTAAGACTGAGCAGCTCGTCAAGAAGCTTCATCTACAAACAGGGGTGAGCAAAATGGCTTCTGAAGGCTGCATGTTTCGCTTCCCTACGTGAACTCACGCTGACCCCCTCCGACTCCACAGAGCATAGCAAACAACTGACCTCCACATCAAATGGTGAGATTGGTTTAGCGGTGAAAATCCTTCTAATGTGAACAGGAATGCGCTGACATCAGTCAGGTCCCTCACGCTCCTTTGGGAAACGTTGGAATATGAGGTGTGTTTATTCACACACACTTTCCCTTCGAAGGTGATGTTGATATGCGTTAGGTTGGTGAGGGGGTAGCAGGGTGGTGTAGTGTGTGTGTGCGTGTGTAGCATGCAGGGTGATAGCAGTGGGCTCTGGTGGGATTCGGGGGGGGGGGGGTATCGTGTTCTGGTCTGTGATACAGTTTGAGACGCTGACCTGCTTCGACGGTGGAGAAATGAGAACCAGCTGAGAGGCTTCACTCCCTCTTCAATGCTGTTTGTTGGAGAACAAGTTTAGGTTTTTATTGATATCCACATGACATTCAAAGACATTGAAATACATGGATATTACAATACACACACTATCGCACATTCAAGTTGAAATCGCAAGTAAAATGAATTAGTATATTTCGGGTATGAGTGACTATTTATATTTCTCAGTCCTGACTGGGTACTGATACAATTACAATGTTGTCACAATGAATCACCCAGTCCAATGCATTGACCACAATATGTTAGTTGACGTTAATATGAATAACTAGTGAGGATGAAAGGGAAAGAGGGAGAGGGACCCTCTTGAGTGAGTCTGAGGTCAGGGGTACCGCCGTCCCGTCCAGGCCTCAGCGTTATCAGCTCTCAGGTTCACAGACACACAGGGGTCTCCCTGGCCTGAGGCTGCAGTCCCTTAGGAATACCACATTAATGAGTGGCTATAGAGAACAGATGGAGATGGACATCTGGGGCAAAAACAACCTGCCGCAATCACTTAATGATCCCTGAGAGAGGCATGCCAC
Source organism: Oncorhynchus gorbuscha (assembly GCF_021184085.1). NCBI lineage: Eukaryota > Metazoa > Chordata > Actinopteri > Salmoniformes > Salmonidae > Oncorhynchus > Oncorhynchus gorbuscha. The sequence goes on along the minus strand of NW_025745772.1, from coordinate 87,161 downwards.
TGGGTCTGGGTCCTCTGTCTGTGTGTGTCTGTGGCTGACTTGATTTGCATACCACTGAATATTAGGCCAAATTTCATGCTCTCCCCCCATTCCGCTAGCTAACCTATTGTCTTTGATGTGACCATTACAGCCAAGGCTCATTCACTAGTTCCTGTGTGTTCTGATACCTGACAGAAAACTCAACTCACTGGGAATCCAGTTGATCTGTGTGAGTCCTGGTGTCAGAGGAGAACGCAGGACCCAGATTTATGAGAACGCATCATCAAAGCCACCTTTTATTTAGAGTCCATCTTCACTGTTGTATCTATGAAGAGTAGGAAGCAGGAAGGCATGTGCGGCTGCAGCAGTGCGTATTACTATTGGCTTTCATTACGTTTCTGGAGAGATGCCCTTAGCATCTGGTATGTCATTTCAGGACGCTGTGCCCTTCAGAACTCTCGATCCATCTCTGTGGAGATGAAACGGTGTATTATTACAACACGGATGTAATATCAGCCCTCATGTTTCCAACAAGCCTAGAATAATGCCAGAGAACACGCTGTGAATCACACACCCATGGAAACAGGGGGCCGCCGTGTTCCAAATTTTGGGGGCCGTCCACCTCAAAAAACTGTGGTAAAATGTTAGGACATGTTTGTGTTGGTGCAATTGCCCTGTGTTTAACCCTCTCTTTTGTTTCTCACAATGACAGACATGTTTTTAAAGGGCCGGCCCACAAAACAGAACGGACCGCCTAGAGTGAGTGGAGAGATTTGTGCCAGCGAACCCAGAGCACAGAAACTCCCAACGAGGAGGGAAACTCTTATCAATTAGTTTACTTTAAGTTCTCTGGTTTTGGGTGTCAATATTATTGTAATTGAATACGGCTGCAGAGTTATCAAATACTTTCCTTATGTTCAATGGCATCGTCATGCATTTGTGGTGGAGGAGAAGGTTGAAGAAGGGAGGAGAAGGTTGAAGAAGGGAGGAGAAGGTTGAAGAAGGGAGGAGAAGGGAGAAGGGAGAAGAAGGGAGGAGAAGGTTGAAGAAGGGAGGAGAAGGTTGAAGAAGGGAGGAGAAGGTTGAAGAAGGGAGGAGAAGGTTGAAGAAGGGAGGAGAAGGTTGAAGAAGGGAGGAGAAGGTTGAAGAAGGGTGGAGAAGGAAGTAGGGTGGAGAAGGGAGAAGAAGGGTGAAGAAGGGTGGAGAAGGAAGGAGAAGGGAGGAGAAAGCTGGGGTGGAGGCTGACGTATCCGAACCAGATGTGCTTTGACCGACTGTCAGCTAGTTAGAGGCTCTCTCTCTCTCCTTTTTTCTCATCTCTCCTTTCCTCTCTCTCTTTCTTTCATTCTTGTTCTCTCTCTCTCTCTCTCTCTCTCTCTCTCTCTCTCTCTCTCTCTCTCTCTCTCTCTCTCTCTCTCTCTCTCTCTCTCTCTCTCCCATACCTCTCCTCTTCCTGAGACATCGCATTCCCAACCCTGCCTCTCCCACTCCAGCCCATCCGCTGTAGGCTACTTGTTTGAGAGTGTGAGAGAAAGAAAGAGGATCCATACAATGAAAAAGAACCCATTCCAGCTGTTGGTGTGGATCAGCTCACACTTACCTCAACCCAGAGTGGACCGCAGCGTAAACACGAAACAGAACCCTCATGCTAACGGCATCTGGTCGGAGGAGATCCTTTTTCAAGGATTTTCAATGGCTTTGGCATCGCCTAAAAAAGTGGCCTCTTTAGTATTGAATGGATGGATATAGGAAGCTCTTGGATGCAATGAAGCTGATTTATTTTGTGCCCTCAATAAAAGGCAGGCAGAGGCTTCATGATGAGTAATTGAATTTCATTAATGAATAGGCCTTATTCAGCAACTAGGCCTGCTGTTTACAACAGATAACATTGTAAGTGGCTCTGCCTGCAATTTATTTGATGAATCAGTTCTTTCACTTCCTCTGACGTTTCATCTGTTTTATACCCATTAAATCAGGCTTTTCTTACATTATTTGTCATAAACCTCTTAAGGGTTGTATTTGATTTGATTTACTATGAGGTTCTGAATTTGCCCCAATCGTCCTGGGTTTCCCCCGAATTAGACTGGTTTATATGTCTAGACGTGTTTATAATTGTTTTCAATCCCCTGCATTACCAGCTGGCATTCAGACTTTCCTGGCAGAAAACAATGGTGCAAAAGTCAACCGGGCAGCGTGACACAATCCACACCACCCAAACCTACGCAAGTTACCCAGCCCAATCAAACTTAGACTCAGTCAATGCTAAAAGGTACTGCTGTATGGTCAATGCTTTCCCAAGGGAATATGTGTCCACTTCAAATGGAGAGAAAGGCTGTAGGCAGAACAGGGCAAGAACCCAATAGGACAGAACATTGCGGTCATTGGTTGACTTGTACAAGCTTAACAAGACTGCTCTGTTTTGCCTTGCGCTGAATGTCTGAATGTCATTAGCCGAGACCTGAGAGAATGATTGGCTGTATGCAGCAGTTCCGCCCACTTATTGAACACCAGCATTGAAATTCTGGGAGGTTTTACATTTGCTCATAACCATATTGATTTGTACTTCAGATGTAAAGTTAATCAAATTGATTAAAAAAAGAGGCCTCAATGTGAGGTATTATACTATAAACAGTTGCTGAATATGAAATTCCAACAGCAGCTGAACAGTTGTAAACCTGTGAGGTTAGACTGACCCAGGGCGGAGTGACAGATTTAAAAACTAGAATCTCAATGGTGGAGCTGCTGGAATTGGCTTCTTGATTGAATAATCGAAGATGCTCGGGGAGGAAATGAGAAAATCAGTTTGAAGGAATTGGGTTATCTAAGTAGAAAATTACACTATTGATTTTCAATAAAGCGCCACCCGGCTTGTAAGAGTGAATTCATTAAAAGGCCGTCTTTATGCTGCTCCATCCACTCTCTCTGTGTCTCTGTCTCTGGGTTGTGTATGGTGGTGGTCAATGGAGAACATTGGAGAACGTTACTCCATTCTCAAGTTTGCATCTGGTGGACTTGATGGAGTTGGAGATAAATGATGTGGGCAACTACAGTAGACGAAATAAAACCCAACGGCAGAGAATCTCAACACTTCTCATGTGGTGCTCAACGTCCAAAATCCTCAGGTTGTTTCCCAAAGTTCTCACCTGATGGAACCGGAGACGTGTGGCGTAACACAACTACAGAGACAGAAGAAAAGCAGAGAGGAGGACAGGAGAACTTCAAAACACGTCTCGCCAAAGCTCCCCTTGTCGTTTGTTCCCCAGGATCTTATCACAGCTCCCTCCTTGGGTTTCCCTTCTTCAAAGGGGAGGCTGGCATTCCTTTGTATTGTTGGGAATATTTTGCGTGAGGGAGATTTCCCACCTCTGCGTCCGGTGTCATGTTTCCCGGTTTCTTTCATGAGCCACTGTCTTGTCTCGTGATAAATGACAGCACTGTATTTATGCTGGGCTACCCTCACTGACAGCCTCATCCGCACTCCATCTCATCTATGCCATTTCGCCATGGCGACGGTGTGACAGGATGAATTACCTTCACTCAAAAGGGGTCTTTGTTAGGTGAGGGTATTATTAAAAAGTGCTCTCTCAGATCAAGAGCCCTGACAAAGAGGAGAAAGTGCTCTGTAGTGCTGCCCAGGTATCTACCGAAGACTGATATTGGTTTCAGGTCACATTTCAGGTGTAATTCATATCAATCCAGAAGGCACTGGTTGATGTCTTCACAAAGTGATTTTTTCGGTAGGCTATTTTGAAAGTCGTATCACAATGCCCATTGATTCCACATGTTAGATTCCACATGTTAGAGATGCTGTTTCTGGGAAATGAGTTCAATACATCTTCTTACACAGCCTGAGTTTTCACTTACAGTAAATCCCCTGCAAGGCAGTTTGCAGTCTGGCCTCACAGCCTGAGTTTTCACTTACAGTAAATCCCCTGCAAGGCAGTTTGCAGTCTGGCCTCACAGCCTGAGTTTTCACTTACAGTAAATCCCCTGCAAGACAGTTTGCAGTCTGGCCTCAGCCTGAGTTTTCACTTACAGTAAATCCCCTGCAAGACAGTTTGCAGTCTGGCCTCAAACACCCATCATTGTCAACCTGCCCGATCAACCGCTAGATCTCTAATTCTCTAATGAACCAGCACCTTGTGACCTGATGGACTGTCAGTGTTGCAGTCAGCTGTACCATCAGAGCAGGACATGTCAGGATATCAAGTGGACAAAGCCAGGCTCCATGCCTTTCGAATACAGATGAACCGGCCCTCTCAATCCCATTGACCTCTCTAGCCAACACGGGTTCAAACATGCTAATACCAGCACTAAGGCAGCTCAGGAAGGCTCTGCAATAGATCTATATGGGAGTATTTGGAGACAAGAGAAAGGGGGTGGGGTCTGAAAAGTGCTCGGCTGTGGCTGGAGATCAATGGCGAGGCGGACAGAAGGCCGATGGCAATCAGGGGAGGGAATGATCCTGACCCAGGCCTGCTGAGCCAGCACTACAACAACTATAATAACTAACACAGTGGAGCACGGGCTGGGTGACTTCCACTGTCCTCTGGGCTAGAGTTGTTCACATACTGTACACACACACGCACACACGCACACACGCACGCACGCACGCACGCACGCACGCACGCACACACACACACACACACACACACACACACACACACACACACACACACACACACACAATATGTTTTCATCATATTTTCTTACAGCACACACACCGTGTCCTGGCAGTATTTATTAATCAGAGCCGCCCAGACAGAGATGGATGTGTTCCATTTTGATATCGGTGCAGTTTTCTTAAGAGCAGAGCGACTGAGAAAAATAAGCATTTTCTTTCTAATGGATGTTGTCCACATAGTGTGGAGACGTGTTGCTAAAGGAGAAGCCTTGCAGGTATCCGCATTGAAAGGTTGTTGTGGTGCAGTGTGTGTGTGTGTGTGTGTGTGTGTGTGTGTGTGTGTGTGTGTGTGTGTGTGTGTGTGTGTGTGTGTGTGTGTGTGTGTGTGTGTGTGTGTGTGTGTGTGTGTGTGTGTGTGTGTGTGTGTGTGTGTGTGTGTGTGTGTGTGTGTGTGTGTGTGTTTTTGGTTGTGTGTGACCCAGGAATCTGTTCCTGTATGGTTGTTGGGAGGCCTGTTAAAGGTGCTGACAGACCACTGCTGGGTTGCAGGGCTGGTGGAAGGTTTACCAATGCAGCATGGAATTGTGATCGTTCTGCAGGTTGTGTGCATTGTCATGTGAAGGAACAATGTTGGAAACCCTATATTTGGTTGTTGTTGAACAGGCTTAGGTTCTTTTCCTTTTTAATGCAGTCAACTGAGGAAGTGAATATGAATTCATGGATCCTCATAAAAACTAAATGGCACATGAAGTTAAATGGACCCTTAACCTGGGCTCTGACGAGATGGAGTACTGTCACGACCTTTAACCTTGGATCTGACTAGATGGAGTACCACCATGACCCTAACCATGGGATCTGTCTAAATGGAGTACCACTACAACCCTTACCCTGGGATCTGACTAGATGGAGTACCACTACAACCCTTACCCTGGGATCTGACTAAATGGAGTACCACTATGACCCTTACCCTGGGATCTGACTAGATGGAGTACCACTACAACCCTTACCCTGTGATCTGACTAGATGGAGTACCACTACAACCCTTACCCTGGGATCTGACTAGATGGAGTACCACTACAACCCTTACCCTGGGATTTGACTAGATGGAGTACCTCTACAACCCTTACCCTGTGATCTGACTAGATGGAGTACCACTACAACCCTTACCCTGGGATCTGACTAGATGGAGTACCACTACAACCCTGGGATCTGACTATCTGACTAGATGGAGTACCACTACAACCCTTACCCTGGGATCTGACTAAATGTAGTACCACTACGACCCTTACCCTGGGATCTGACTAAATGGAGTACCACTACAACCCTTACCCTGGGATCTGACTAAATGGAGTACCACTACAACCCTTACCCTGGGAACTGACTAGATGGAGTACCACTACGACCCTTACCCTGGGATCTGCGTGACAGTCTTGCCATATATTTTTCAAGCAGATTTTCAGTAAGTCAAAACTAACTCAGCCATTTAGGAACATTCACTGTCTTCTTGGTAAGCAACTTCAGTGTAGATTTGGCATTGTGTTTTAGGTTATTGTCCTGCTGAAAGGTAAATTCATTCATGGAGAGTGGTACTGAGTAATGTGTTGTATTGGGTTTGCCCCAAACATAACACTTTGTATTCAGGACAAAAAGTTAATTGCTTTGCCACATTTTTTGCAGTATTACTTTAGTGCCATGTTGCAAACAGGATGCATGTTTTTGAAAATGTTACTTCTGTACAAGCTTCCTTCTTTTCACTCTGTCATTTAGGTTAGTATTGTGGAGTAACTACAATGTTGTTGATCCATCCTCAGTTTTCTCCATCCTCAGTTTTCTCCTATCACAGCCATTACACTCTGTAACTGTTTTAAAGTCACCATTGGCCTCATGAGTTTAGCAAGGGATGCCTGTATCTTTGTAGTGACTGGGTCTATTGATATAACCATCCAAAGTGTAATTAATAACTTCACCATGCTCAAAGGAATATTCAATGTCTGCTTTTTATTTTTATTTTTATTTTTGACATATTAACCCATAGGCATTAGAAAACCTCCCTGGTCTTGGTGGTTGAATCTCTGTTTGAAATTCACTGCTTGACTCAGGGACCTTATAATTATCTGTATGTGTGTGGTATTTTTTTTAAATTGAACCTTTATTTAAGTCAGTTAAGAGCAAATTCTTATTTACAACACCGGCCAAACCCGGACGATGCTGGGCCAAATGTACGCCGCCCTATGGGACTCCCAATCACAGCCGGTAGAGATACAGCCTAGATTTGAATCAGTCTGTAGTGACGCCTCTAGCACTGAGATGCTGTGCCTTAGACCGCTGCGCCACTCGGGAGCCCCCAGAGATGAGGTAGTCATTCAAATATCACGTTAAGCATTGTTATTGCACACAGAGTGAGTCCATGCAACTTACTCTCTGACTTGTTAAGATTCTACTCCTGAACTTATTTAGGCCATAACAAAGGGGTTGAATACTTATTGACTCAAGACATTTCAGCATTTCATTTTTAAATAACTTGCAAAAAAGCTCCAAAACATAATTCCACTTTGACATTATTGGGTATTGTGTGTAGGCCAGTGATACAATTACATCTAAAAGTAGTCCATTTGAAATTCAGGCTATAGCAAAACAAAATGTGGAATGTGGAAAAAGTCAAGGGGTGTGAATTCTTTCTGAAGGCACAGTATACAGTATGCCTCAATCCCAAAGGAATAGGAAGAAATAAGTGTAACGGATGTGAAACGGCTAGCTTAGTCAGCGGTGTGCGCTAAATAGCGTTTCAATCGGTTACGTCACTTGCTCTGAGACCTTGAAGTAGTAGTTCCCCTTGCTCTGCAAGGGCCGTGGCTTTTGTGGAGCGATGGGTAACGATGCTTCGTGGGTGACTGTTGTTGATGTGTGCAGAGGGTCCCTGGTTCGCGCCCGGGTATGGGCGAGGGGACGGTTTAAAATTATACTGTTACATTGGTGCCGTGACCCGGATTACTGGTTGCTGCAGGAAAAGGAGGAAGGTCAAAAGGGGGGTGAGTGTAACGGATGTGAAACGGCTAGCTTAGTTAGCGGTGTGCGCTAAATAGCATTTCAATCGGTTACGTCACTTGCTCTGAGACCTTGAAGTAGTAGTTCCCCTTGCTCTGCAAGGGCCGCGGCTTTTGTGGAGCGATGGGTAACGATGCTTCATGGGTGACTGTTGTCGATGTCTGCAGAAGGTCCCTGGTTCGCGCCCGGGTATGGGCGAGGGAACGGTTTAAAATTATACTGTTACATAGGCACCATCTAATTTCAGATGGTTGCCATCTTTTCCATTCATTTGGGATTGAGGCATTTAGCTGGGTCATCTTTGCAGTGAAAAGTACTTCACTACACGCTTCTTCTCTGCAACAACACTGGACTGTTTTCTTTGAAAGCTCACCAGTGGTAGGAATACATACTGTTTTCCTGTTAGCTCTTTACTGAGGACACTGGCCACTGGCTCCACACTGCATTTAGCCTGATGTATGAACTCTTCAGTAGCTGAGCTGACCCTGTGTGTGTTTGTGTGTGTGCGTGTGTGTGTACATGGGGTATCGGCTAACTGAGAGAGAGAGAGAGAGAGAGAGAGAGAGAGAGAGAGAGAGAGAGAGAGAGAGAGAGAGTATGTTTGTGTGTGTGTGTGAGAGAGAGAGAGAGAGAGAGAGAGAGAGAGAGAGAGAGAGAGAGAGAGAGAGAGAGAGAGAGAGAGAGAGAGAGAGAGAGAGAGAGTGTATGTGTGTGTGAGAGAGACAGGATGTGTGTGTCCGTTGTAGGCCTCATTCTGACCTAGGACAGGAAGAGTCATTGTTGAGTTGACATTTTGTGCTGAATTGAGTTTTAAAGAGCAAGATAACCCATGATGATACTGCTCTACCGTACTAATAATAACCTTACAATATACTGACCACCTGCCTGCCTAACATACACACTTAAACGGTTCCTGTATGCTCTTCCCCATCAGAATGAGTTTTTTAAATGCCCCTTTAACATTAGGAAAAAAATGTTTCCACAAAGTTCATAGCTCAATGAACGTTTTGGTCAACCTTTTTATAAAACAGTGCATTGTATTTTTCTCATTGACCACCGTTCAAAATGATGAGGAAAGTATGTAGCGGTAGCAGGTGAATGAGGTTAATGATGATGAATGTCTACAAGAAATGGCAGGTGTCAGAACTTCCTTTGGTTGGATCTTTCCTCTGATTCATGGCCGAATTCACTTCACTGATTCATCCCACTGGGCACAGACGTCAGTTGAACGTCTACATTTGGTTGAGTTGTCATCTAGCGTGAATTCAACATGAAATGTTTAAAAAAAAATCACCATGTTAAGAGTTTGGTTAAAAAATGACAAAATGTCCTTACGTTCATTACTTTTTGCAAATACAATCAGTTTTCCATGTTGATCCATTTTTTTTGCTTCGCAATGACGTGGAAACAACGTTGATTGTGAATATATTTAGTATAGTTGCTTCTAAAAATGCTACCTTTTTTAATGTTTCACCAAATTCACTGGAGGATGGTCCTCCCCTTCCTTCTCTGAGTAGACTCCACTGACCACTAGAATGTTCCTTCCATGACACGTGTCAGAATTGTATGAAGGGTGCTCATAAGGTCAGATGACTGTCTGGTTCAAAGGAACACTGCTGTGACTGCACTCTGGTCAAACATTCTCCTGGGACTGGAAGTGGAAAGTGAGCGCTGCAAGTTTAGACGCTGGCTATGACAACTGCTATCACCAGCTCACTGACTGCCTCCCCACTCATAGCTCCACACACACACACACACACACACACACACACACACACACACACACACACACACACACACACACACACACACACACACACACACACACACACACACACACACACACACACACACACACACACACACACACACACACACACACACACACACACACACACACACACACACACACACACACACACAGGGCAGGGGCATACAGGGTGAAGGACGCAATAGTAATGTAATCACCTTCCGGAACGTGGGGTGAGGGACGTTTGTGTTTCATTTCCTTTCACATTGTATTTGCCAGCAGCTGAGGCTTCTCTACACTTCGGAAATTGAAGATCACCACTTGAGGTTTTGCAATAATTGTTTTTATTATACTGGACGAAATTGAAATTGGACACACTCTCTTCGACTTTAATTAGGTTTCATTAACTGAATGTAAATCACAAAGCATTTTCTATTGTTTGATTTGATTTCTAAAACAGCATGCTGTTTAAGCATTTAAATAGGCCTAGAAGCGTGTGAGGGCAGTGTTTTAACTTCACCCTACATGCCCTGGAGGCAATGTTAACGGATTATAAATGACCGTTAGTTTTGAAGAGAAAAGTTTTGGAAGCTTAGGCTTAGCCTAGATGCAATGCGAGACCCGATCCTTGCCTTCTCCCCCTGTTTTTATAGTGTAGAACTGATTTGGCTTAATGACTTCAATCAAACACTGTCCTGTGAAAACACAGGCTGAAGACCCTGACTCACACTAAATGATTTATAACACAATCAAACGAGACAGGAAAAAAACCTGGGAATAACACAGAGGTGAAATGATGCGAGAAGCCTCAGAAGGGTTATCCTGCTGCTTGATTGTGGGTTGGGTTCCTCGATCTCGGATGTGTTTTCGGGCCTTGTTTTGAAGCTTTCGACTGTGTTCAGGATTTAGGCCTATGTTGGGTTTTTAGAGCTTGAAGTTGTGTTCAGTTCTCAGTTTTGTTGCTACAGTAGCTCCCGATGCCGTGTTGAGTTCTCAGTTTTGTTGCTACAGTAGCTCCCGATGCCGTGTTGAGTTCTCAGTTTTGTTGCTACAGTAGCTCCCGATGCCGTGTTCAGTTCTCAGTTGTGGGTTTGGTGCTTGATTTACATGTTCAGTTCTCAATTGTGTTTTCTCAGCTCTGCATTGTTCAGTTTTCAATCATGTTGATTTGTATTTTTTGTAGCTTTAGTTTGTGTGTTCAGGGCTTCATTGTGTGATGATGAGGGCTTGGGTTGCGAGTTCAGGGTTTTGATTTGTGTGGCTGATGTCCGTGCATAGACATACAGGTGTTTCACATAAGTTCCGTAATAAAGGAGTTTACCGCTCACCTAAATCTTTCCATATGGGGTGCTGCCCCCTTTTTTCCTCAGGTTTCAGCTGACGAACCCCGGAGAGAAAGCAGCCCTCCATAAGACCTGCCGTTTGTTGGGATTCTCACTGGAAACCTCAAAAGGTGAGGAAGAAGCTGTGGGTCAAAGAGATTCATTGGTCGGATTGGACTCCAGTTCCACCATAGATACTGTACTTCGAGACTGAGAGAAGCATAAAACAGGACTGGTTATCAGAACACTGTGTAAAACAGTCATCTGTGAACACAAGACATGTGGAGAACTATGAATGATAGTCTACTCTACGTGAATCTGGTGCCTCCGACGGAGCATGGTGCTGGAATGACCCGAGTTGGGGATTTGATCCCCAATACTGAATCAACTGTAAATCGCTAAATGACCACATCATATTCAATCATGTTTTTAAACTTTTCAAGTCCTCTGAATGTGACTTGTCTGTAGACAGCATCTGTTTCTTCATTCTCCTTTAGCCATCTGGTCTGTTCCAACATGGCATTTACAGAACATGTGTAGGAGTGATCAGGTGACCAGACACCTGTCAATAAAACATGATAGTTGAGGTGAAAGAGGGCACAGCGCCTTTATAGAACCCCTCTATCCAGTCCTTTAAGGCATTACAAAGCCTGTACGCAATCACACCTCCCGTCCACAGCTCTCTGCACTGCTTTGAGTAGAAATACTGCCCCCAATTCAATGACACACCTGGAACAATTCAATGACACACCTGGAACAATTCAATGACACACCTGGAACAATTAGATCTGTCACAGTTGGACATGTTCCAGCTGGAGGGAGGGAATTAAGTTGGGACTACTGGGTGCACCGTGCACCTTGCCCTCGAAATAACATCCTTTTTCTGCTGCCAGAGCAGGGGCATTTTGTAATAATTTACTGGGACAAAAAAGGTTTTGTGCCCACTAACCTGGTCCACTTAGTACACAGTGGAACTTCTATTCGGGCAGAACAGTTTTGGATCGAGCAAACCTTGTTTCTCTCTTCCAATGGAAGATATTTTGGGATAATGTTTTTGTAAGCCCACTATTACCATGCAGGTCATGCGAGGGGTGAATTTGTCGGTGGGCCCATCTTTTGTTAGTGTGATGTGAATTCAAGATGTCATGTTTTGACGTTCCCTTCCTCAAATGAGTGCTGTGTCAGAGCAGCAGATCGTCCTTGATAGATTCTCGTTTCCAACATCCATCCCCTTTTTCAGTTGTTCAGGAAGGAAAGAACACAACAGAATTACTTTAGAAAACTTCAAGTTGTGTTTTTTTTTGCCCTACTGTGTTACCCCATTTTATTCATTTCTTAATTGCACCAAACAGACTTGTTTCAAAACCACATGCTCCTTAAAACATCACTGCTCTGGCTATACAGGCCAGCAAACCCTTAGAGTGAGCACTGGCATCACACACATCTGTTTTCACTTTCAAACGCCTTCCACTATTTTATACTCCTTCATCCAACACACACAATGGACTTCTTATCCCCAGCAAACCTGGCCCACTTCTGCCTTATATGACTTAAATAGGCCAATGAATCGTTCCATGTCTTCAGCATAATTAACTCCTTAGCATGGAGGACTGGACGTGTCATGAAACGCAAATGGACGGTGTCACAGTGTGGGTGAAATTCTCACTAGGGGAGATGGAAGAACATCTAGGTTTACACGACTTTTGATGAAAAGCAATTATCATCAATCATGGTGAGTTCTGTGTCAAGGTGGCTCTGAGTTGATTCCTCTACCATGGAGGGCGTGTGGAGAGTGACAATGACATAGATGACACAGGAAGCCCCTATTGGCTCCAGGGATGACGCAGAGGAAGATGAAGGATGATTCTACTGGATCAGACGAGGGCGCTACAGTAATGGAATGTAATGTATGTCGTTGGCTGTCATTATGTCCTTGAGAAGCCAATAAACACTGCAGGACACAGGACCATTATATAGATCATCCTACCGCTTGACTGTCCCCTCTCACATTATTGGGAATGGGAATGAGGTAGCATTCCTCTGGGGAAAGAGCACTATTCCTTTCAGGAAGATGGAGTGTGTCCCAAATGGCACCCTGTTCCCTACGTAGTGCACTACTTTTGACCAGAGCCCTTAGTAGTGCACAGTATAGGGAATAGGTTGCCATTTGGGGGGCAACTATAGTGTCAGCCAGCCTGCATACTGGACTGAAGAGGATGATTCAACCATGTTTACTGTCAACACACTCCAAGCTAGTGTCCGTCTCCCCAGGGACCCTTAATCCATCTCTTATTTCCTATCTCTCATTTGCTAAATCGTGGGTTGAACCCCTCCCATGGTATTGCACACGTTTAGTAGTTTACCCACTTTGTGTAGTACACACCAGGTTCACACGACAGGTCCATAACTTTAACTTGAGCAGTTGCTCACCTCTTCCCTGATAAGAGTTCAGGAAACAGTCTTGTCAGTTTCCTCCTTCCCAATGTTCTGGCCCTTGGCACAGAACATTCCAGAATTCTGGAGAGGTGTGGAGTAATTAACCAGAGGACCCCTAGGTCAAAGGTCAGGGAGTCCCACCCTCAGGGGTACTCAGTGATATTTTTTTGGGGGGGGCAGTCGCTTAGCCAACTAAAAACAACCCTGAGGGACATACAGATTGTCCCAGTGAATTACCTGGGTCAGGTAATGACAGGTGATGGTAGGAGTGGGCTCGCATAGATTTTTGATCCCCACCTCACACTGTCAATAGACTGTTCTAGAGGAATGAGTCCATCCACTGACTGTCCCAGGGAAGGGATGGGGAGGGGATGGGAAGGGGAGGGGGGAATACTCTAAGAGATTAACAGGTTTTGCTGCCTCTGGGTGGGGTGAGGTTGAGAGAAAGGACATGCTGTCTACCTCTCTCTCTCGCCCTTCCCTCTCTCTTTCTCTCTCTCACTCTCTATCTCACTCTCTCTCTCTGTCCATCCATCTCTCTCATCCCTATATCTATGGGGTATGGACATTTTATTCAAGCAGTTTTTGGAGGGATTATTTTCTAATTTATGTTGTTGTGAGCATTCACACAAACACACTAGGCTGTGTGTGTGTGTGTGTGTGTGTGTGTGTGTGTGTGTGTGTGTGTGTGTGTGTGTGTGTGTGTGTGTGTGTGTGTGTGTGTGTGTGTGTGTGTGTGTGTGTGTGTGTGTGTGTGTGTGTGTGTGTGTGTGTGTGTGTGTGTGCGTGTGCATGGACCAGGGAGTATCTGGAACTAGTGAGACATATCACTAGAGTTAATTATCTTGTTTGTTAATCAAGGTGAGTTAATGTCAGAACTCAGTCAGCACTCAGCTGGCAGACAGACAAGACAACTCAGTAAAGGAAAACAGAATCCCCCCTCCCTGCAGAAACCCCAAGGGTAGCCATAATCAACTCCACTATCTCCAGGATCGTCACAGTCTCTCCTCCCTTCAGGCCACTGTTGGGGATATGACTGTGTATTTTTTTATTTGACTTCACCTTTATTTAACTGATGGGAGAGATACTGGTCATAAGTCATTCATTATGCCACAGGAGGCTAATTTACACCCCCTCCTCTCTTTATTATGGAACCCTGCCTGTATTTCATCCCTTTTTTCTCCTGACAGGAGATACTTGACACGCATAAATCCTCAGCATTCTTTCCTGTTGATCTCTCAATCTCGCCCTTTTACTGTGAAACCACCCAGGTGGAGATACAGTCTTGTACAGGACACCTCAGGTCATTGAGGTTGTGGTCTTTGTTGCTGTACCCTCTGGGTATTTGAGTAGAGCACACATGATCCATGACCACTTCCTGGTGGACTCACATTTATTGTGGGTCCAATAGTTCAGATGGTTAGAACATGGTGCTTGTAAAATTAGAGTTATGGGGTTGATTCCAACATGGGTCAAATGGTCAAATAACTGTAATTATTATATAGGCCCAATATTATATACTGTAGTGTAGCAGTGCTTTGTTTACAGACGCCTTGCTCTATCTCTCTGTTGTTACTGCAGAGCTGCATTGTTTTACTGTTGTTACTACACAACTCTGGTGCTCTGCTGGCAGTTGGTCTGACATCTCCTTTGTGGTCACTCCATTGTTCATTGTCCTCCAAGTCGGCACACAGCCTGAGGTAAACAGATTTCAGTAGATACTGAACTCGCACTGTACTATGATGTCCGTTAGTGCCCGTTTCCCTTGTCCTGTTCTTGTTATTGTGCCATTTATTTAGTTAGAATCCATCATTGACTGGATTTATTCGGCACATTTCCAGGAGCTCTAAGTTTAGCACATATTAAAGTGGTAAACTCACCTCAACCACCACCAATAAAACTTTGACCCCCCAAACCAAAAGCACAGGAAGCCCCGTCCCTTTGGTTATCCTACCTCCATCCATTTCAGATAATATTGTATTTAAAGGTGTGAAGCCAGCCAGGCAAGAGTGGATCTCTGACTGAGGTTTACACATAAGGCATAAGGCCCCACACAGGCGTCCGTAATTCACAGCTCCTGACTGATGCGTGATGTTTATTACAAAGACTGGGAGAGTGGAAAAGAGGCCCCGGGAGACAGATACCCATCTGTGTGATTGAAGGAGATATTAGTCATGACAGACCCCTTGGCTTTAAGGGGAGAACGGGAGACTAACTCACTTTCCTATTAAAAAAAGTTCCCAACTCGTCTCTCAAAGGTTACAGAGCGTAGCTGCTTGGCTTGCTGCTTGGACAGATAGCTAGTGGGAACAATTACAGCTAAGATAGGAGTTGGTCGGGAGGCGCCTTGATAAGATGGAGTACTGACCTCTTTCTATCGCAGAAGACAAGCTTCAGAGAGCCATATCCTCTCCACTGAGAGTTGATGTGTGGAGGAGAGGGGTGAGGAAGTTTGATAACTGTGAAAACGATTCGAGGGTGCTAAGTTGTCAACTGTTCATCAGCGCAGAGGAGGATTTGTAATGAGCTCAGGGTGTGTGTGTTGGGACTGATCTGCTATTATATCCTGTGTGTGTGTGTGTGTGTGTGTGTGTGTGTGTGTGTGTGTGTGTGTGTGTGTGTGTGTGTGTGTGTGTGTGTGTGTGTGTGTGTGTGTGTGTGTGTGTGTGTGTGTGTGTGTGTGTGTGTGTGTGTGTGTGTGTGTGTGTGTGTGTGTGCATGTGTCTGTGTATTTGTGTGTGTGTAGCCCCTGTCAACCATTAGAGTTGTATGTGTGTGTTTCGATTGGAGCTGCCATTCCGGTCCCCTTAGTTTTCCTTCACTGAGATCATGTCCCTGATGGCCTCTTTTAGCCCCTCAGCTGGTCCCTCCAACAGCCCCTCAGCAGGTCACTAAAACGGCCCCTCAGCTGGTCCCTCCAACAGCCCCTCAGCAGGTCACTAAAACGGCCCCTCAGCAGGTCCCTACAACAGCCACTCAGCAGGTCACTAAAACGGCCCCTCAGCCGGTCCCTACAACAGCCACTCAGCAGGTCACTAAAACGGCCCCTCAGCCGGTCCCTCCAACAGCCCCTCAGCAGGTCACTAAAATGGCCCCTCAGCAGGTCCCTACAACAGCCACTCAGCAGGCCCTCAGCAGGTCCCTACAACAGCCCCTCAGCAGGTCCCTCCGACAGCCCCTCAGCAGGTCCCTACAACAGCCCATCAGCAGCTCCCTACCACAGCCCCTCAGCAGGCCCCTACAACAGCCCCTCAGCAGGCCCCTACAACAGCCCCTCAGCAGGCCCCTACAACAGCCCCTCAGCAGGTCCCTACCACAGCCCGTCAGCAGGCCCCTACAACAGCCCCTCAGCAGGCCCCTACAAGTGCCCTCAGCAGGCCCCTACAACAGCCCCTCAGCAGGTCCCTACCACAGCCCGTCAGCAGGCCCCTACAACAGCCCCTCAGCAGGTCCCTACAACAGCCCATCAGCAGCTCCCTACCACAGCCCCTCAGCAGGCCCCTACAACAGCCCCTCAGCAGGCCCCTACAACAGCCCCTCAGCAGGTCCCTACCACAGCCCGTCAGCAGGCTCCTCCAACAGCCCATCAGCAGCTCCCTACAACAGCCCCTCAGCAGGTCCCTCCCTACAACAGCCCCTCAGCATATCCCTACAACAGCCCCTCAGCAGGTCCCTACAACAGCCCCTCAGCTGGTCCCTACAACAGCCTCTCAGCAGGTCCCTCCCTACAACAGCCCCTCAGCAGGTCCCTACAACAGCCCCTCAGCAGGTCCCCCCTACAACAGCCCCTCAGCAGGTCCCTCCCTACAACAGCCCCTCAGCAGGTCCCTCCCTACAACAGCCCCTCAGCTGGTCCCTACAACAGCCTCTCAGTAGGTCCCTCCCTACAACAGCCCCTCAGCAGGTCCCTCCCTACAACAGCCCCTCAGCAGGTCCCTACAACAGCCCCTCAGCAGGTCCCTCCCTACAACAGCCCCTCAGCAGGTCCCTCCCTACAACAGCCCCTCAGCAGGTCCCTACCACAGCCCGTCAGCAGGTTCCTTACAACAGCCCCTCAGCAGGTCCTTCCCTACAACAGCCCCTCAGCAGGTCCCTTCCTACAACAGCCCCTCAGCAGGTCCCTACAACAGCCCCTCAGCAGGTCCCTCCCTACAACAGCCCCTCAGCAGGTCCCTACAACAGCCTCTCAGCAGGTCCCTCCCTACAACAGCCCCTCAGCAGGTCCCTCCCTACAACAGCCCCTCAGCAGGTCCCTACAACAGCCCCTCAGCAGGTCCCCTACTACCCTACAACAGCCCCTCAGCAGGTCCCCCTACAACAGGCCCCAACAGCCCCTCAGCAGGTCCCTACAACGGCCCCTCAGCAGGTCCCTCCCTACAACAGCCCCTCAGTAGGTCCCTACAACGGCCCCTCAGCAGGTCCCTCCCTACAACAGCCCCTCAGCAGGTCCCTACAACGGCCCCTCAGCAGGTCCCTCCCTACAACAGCCCCTCAGCAGGTCCCTACAACGGCCCCCCAGCAGGTCCTTCAATCCCACAGCCCCTCAGCCGGTATAGAGGTCCTGGATGGCAGGAAGCTTGGCCCTGGTGATGTACTGGGCCGTACGCACTACCCTCTGTAGTACCTTGCAGTCGGAGTCCGAGCAGTTGCCATACCAGGCGGTGATGCAACCAGCGTCAATATAACTTTTTGGGGATCTGAGGACCCATCCCAAATCTTTTCAGTCGCCTGAGGGGGAATAGGCTTTGTTGGGCCCTCTTCACAACTGTCTTGTTGTATTTGGACCATGATCGTTTGTTGGTGATGTGGACACCAAGGAACTTGAAGCTCTCAACCTGCTCCACTACAGCCCCATCGATGAGAATGGGGGCGTGCTCGGTCCTCCTTTTCTTGTAGTCCACACTCATCTAATTTGTCTTGATCACGTTGAGGAATAGGTTGTTATCCTGGCACCACACTGCCAGGTCTTTGACCTCCTCGCTATAGGCTGTCTCATTGTTGTCGGTGATAAGGCCTGTTGTGTCAGCGGCAAACTTAATGATGGTGTTGGAGTCGTGCTTGGCCATGCAGTCGTGGGTAAACATAGAGTACAGGAGGGGACTGAGAACGCATTCCTGAGGGTCCCCTGTGTTGAGAATCAGCGTGGCAAATGTGTTGTTCCCTACCCTTACCACCTGGGGGTGGCCCGTCATTAAGTCCAGGATACAGTTGCAGAGGGAGGTGTTTAGTTCCAGGGCCCTTAGCTAGTGGGAAAGGGCAGTGTGGAGTGCAATAGAGATTGCATCACGTGTGGATCTGTTGGGGCGATATGCAAATTGGAGTGGGTCTAGGGTTTCTAGGATAATGTGTTGATTTGAGCCATGACCAGCCTTTCAAAGCACTTCATGGCTGCAGATGTGTGTGCTACAGGTCGGTAGTCATTTAGGCAGGTTACATTGGTGTTCTTGGTCACAGGGACTGTGGTGGCCTGCTTGAAGCATGTTGGTATTACAGACTCGGTCAGGGACAAGTTGAAAATGTCAGTGAAGACACTTCCCAGTTGGTCAGCGCATGCTGTGATCACACAGTCGTCCGGAACAGCTGATGCTCTCATGCATGCTTCAATGTTGCTTGCCTCGAAGCAAGCATAGAAGTCATTTAGCTTGTCTGGTAGGCTCGTGTCACTGGGCAGCTCGTGGCTGTGTTTCCCTTTGTAGACCATAATAGTTTGCAAGCCCTGCCACATCCGATGAGCTTCCCTCCCCCAATCCTAACTGCAACCATTAGTGAGGGAAATGCAAAACTGACCCAACGTCAACCTAAACCGATCAATACAGGCCATTAGAAGTCACCCAAACCTCACTTCCTGATTTATCAAATTTCCACTGTATCGGTCTATAAGAAAGACAGGGAGGAGATCTATGTAAAACAATAACTTTGCAGCGATAGTGTTTTAAGGGTCCTTGAGGGGAGGTCAGTGCCTTATTGTCTTTAGACTTTTTACCTATTGACCAACAGGAATGTTTGTAAAGATGCCTTAATGATTTCTAGATGTTTTGAAATGTGAAAAACGTCCAACATTGATGAATGGTGGTTTGGGTTGAACAACACGTCATATTGATGGATGGATTTGTTGTGTTCGGTAACATTGGTCGGTATTGACAGGAGAGATTGAGGGATTCTGTGTTAAATCATGTCTTCATTGATTGGTTTATGTAGATGAACCTATTGAGGGGGTCAGAACAAGCCTTCAGGGGATGGGATGTGTCTGTGTGAATGTCAGACAAGGTCAGCTCTGTCATTCTGCAACACGTTTGTGTGTGTGCGCGCGCGTGTGCATGTGTGTGTGTGCGCGTATATTTGTGCGTGTGTGTGTGTATGTGAATGTGTGTATGTGTTGGTGTACTCATGCTTGTGCTTTCCATCATTGACCATGTGTGTTCAGCAGGTATCAGAGGTTTTCACAACGTATGCATATCTTTGAATGAGTATCACTTGTAAATGAAATGGACTCATGGTCTTTATCCCCAACTCTCTGAGCTTCTATAGTTAGTGCCAGAGTCTCACAGTAATAAACTCAACATTGCTATTGCCCTCATTACCATGGCACCCATCCATGATAGGAAATATTTGTGGAGAGCATCATTCAAAGTTGCATACACTACAATTAAAATGTAAGTGAGCTCCAACCACTAAATCTCTCCACTAAAAACTGTGTTATTGTCTGTGTGTGCATATAAACTGTCAAAGATGTGGTAGACCTCACATATTCCAAATAAACATTTTCTGACATCTCTGCTGCAAAATTCTACCCAGTTGTGCTGGGATAATAAACTAGTCTGTGTGAGAGAGATAGATAGCGAAACAGAAAGAAAGAGAGAGGGAGAGGAGGGATGAGTGAGAAAGAAGGACAGAGAGAGGAATTTTCCATTAGCTGCTCTTTGGTGAAGACTTAAAGCAGTGAGGACGTTTCTCCTTGACTGTTGTTGACACCTTGAGATTACTCTCTGCACCGCCAGCACTCTGAACAGGAATGGACGCCTGAAATTCTGAAGAGAAATGGATGGACATGCCGTCTAACACTTCAAACCTGAATAACAACCTTTTCATATTTATAAAGCAGCCTTATCGACAAACTGCAACAAGTTTCACTGCAGTCGCTGTCCAACTCCAACATTGTATTATTTCACCCAAAATGTAAAGTTAAGTGCACATTTTAACCATATTTAGTTCGCTTCAACAGCCTCTGGCTAGTGTTAGCCTTATTGGACAATTCAACAGCCTCTGGCTAGCGTTAGCCTTATTAGACCATTCAACTGCCTCTGGCTAGCGTTAGCCTTATTAGCCCATTCAACTGCCTCTGGCTAGCGTTAGCCTTACTGGACCATTCAACAGCCTCTGGCTAGCGTTAGCCTTATTGGACCATTCAACAGCCTCTGGCTAGCGTTAGCCTTATTGGACCATTCAACAGCCTCTGGCTAGCGTTAGCCTTATTGGACAATTCAACAGCCTCTGGCTAGCGTTAGCCTTATTGGACCATTCAACTGCCTCTGGCTAGCGTTAGCCTTATTGGACCATTCAACAACCTCTGGCTAGCGTTAGCCTTATTGGACCATTCAACTGCCTCTGGCTAGCGTTAGCCTTATTGGACCATTCAACAGCCTCTGGCTAGCGTTAGCCTTATTGAACCATTCAACAGCCTCTGGCTAGCGTTAGCCTTATTGGACCATTCAACAGCCTCTGGCTAGCGTTAGCCTTATTGGACCATTCAACAGCCTCTGGCTAGCGTTATCCTTATTGGACCATTCAACTGCCTCTGGCTAACGTTAGCCTTACTGGACCATTTAACTGCCTCTGGCTAACGTTAGCCTTATTGGACCATTCAACAGCCTCTGGCTAACGTTAGCCTTATTGGACCATTCAACAGCCTCTGGTTAGCGTTAGCCTTATTGGACCATTCAACTGCCTCTGGCTAACGTTAGCCTTATTGGACCATTTAACAGCCTCTGGCTAGTGTTATCCTTATTGGACCATTCAACTGCCTCTGGCTAGCGTTATCCTTATTGGACCATTCAACTGCCTATGGCTAGTGTTAGCCATATTGGACCATTCAACTGCCTCTGGCTAGCATTAGCCTTATTGGACCATTCAAGGGCACTGCGTTCATCCACCTCTGGCCTGCTCGCCTCCCTACCACTGAGGAAGTACAGTTCCCGCTCAGCCCAGTCAAAACTGTTCGCTGCTCTGGCCCCCCAATGGTGGAACAAACTTCCTCACGATGCCAGGACAGCGGAGTCAATCACCACCTTCCGGAGACACCTGAAACCCCACCTCTTTAAGGAATACCTAGGATAGGATAAAGTAATCCTTCTCACCCCCCCCCCTTTAAAAGATTTAGTTGCACTATTGTAAAGTGGCTGTTCCACTGGATGTCATAAGGTGAATGCACCAATTTGTAAGTCGCTCTGGATAAGAGCGTCTGCTAAATGACTTAAATGTAAATGTAAATGTAAATTCAACTGCCTCTGGCTAGTGTTAGCCTTATTGGACCATTTAACTGCCTCTGGCTAGCGTTATCCTTATTGGACCATTCAACTGCCTATGGCTAGTGTTAGCAATATTGGACCATTCAACTGCCTCTGGCTAGCGTTAGCCTTATTGGACCATTCAACTGCCTCTGGCTAGCGTTATCCTTATTGAACCATTCAACTGCCTCTGGCTGGCGCTAGCCTAATTGGACCATTCAACTGCCTCTGGCTAGCGTTAGCCTTATTGGACCATTCAACTGCCTCTGGCTAGCGTTAGCCTTATTGGACCATTCAACTGCCTCTGGCTAGCGTTAGCCTTATTGGACCATTCAACTGCCTCTGGCTAGCGTTAGCCTTATTGGGCCATTCAACTGCCTCTGGCTAGCGTTATCCTTATTGGACCATTCAACTGCCTCTGGCTAGCGTTAGCCTTATTGGACCATTCAACTGCCTCTGGCTAGCGTTAGCCTTATTGGACCATTCAACTGCCTCTGGCTAGCGTTAGCCTTATTGGACCATTCAACTGCCTCTGGCTAGCGTTATCCTTATTGGACCATTCAACTGCCTCTGGCTAGCGTTAGCCTTATTGGACCATTCAACTGCCTCTGGCTAGCACTAGCATTATTGGACCATTAATGAATGGAAGGCATGCTCATTGCATGCTCTAAAACGTGTGACAATTGCACGTGTCAAAGTAACTCCAAAGCAAACCAATTGAGCCTCCTGGTGTCTCCTATCTCTTCCATTATCAGCGCTCTGAAATCAGAGAATAGTTTACATTTCCCCTCAAAATGGGGTCAGTAATTGTTCACAGATTAATCCCATTAAAGGGGCAATTAGCTTTTGAAACAATAACAAAGCATCCACCCGCCTTTATGTTGGTAAAGCGCTGAGGTATGGGCCTGGAGAAATGTAACCACTCTCAAATTCACGGACAGAGCTGTGGATGCAAGGACCGACCATCTAAGATATCAAAATGAAAGTTTAAAGTTTTGAGGCTACACAGTGTGTGTTTAGATTTACAATGCTTACCAACATTGGAGTAAAACAAGCTTATATTCTGGGTTCTGATGGGGTTATGACAGTTGAATGTGAATCAATGTGAATATATCATACATGTATAAGTCCAAAAATTGATATAGCAATTGCAGATTGGCCCTTTAAGTAACGTCTTATCGCTATAATGTGTCAGTGTTGTCACTGTGGGGCCATAATCTTATCTAGACATCACAGCTCAGTAGAACAGCGTCATTCGATACGGATGATGTCAACGCACACTCAGCATTCCGGCCCTGAAATCCGCCCGGCGATAGCCAGATAGCAGAGGTTAACTCGATCTCCGATGAATACACTTTGCTTTCCTGTTCACTAAAGCAGGGTCTCTGGCGGTTCCTAAAATATTGTGACAGTTGGTGTTTGTCAAATGACTGCAAGCCACCAGAGCAGCTTTCATCCCAATAGGGCTGCATTCACTAAAGATCCCATCTATTATATTCTGAGCTTCGTTTTGAGTTCGACTGGGTTTGACATTGTATAGGAGCCTCGAGATGGAGGTCAATCATGACCTGTCCTCCATGTGTGTGTAACCTTTTAATCTCTGAACATGTTACAGTACATTTTAGGACTGTGACGATACCACTACCGGAATATTTTTTCCATGACAAAAAGAAAACACAGAGCAGACCAAACCCTTTGGTCCGTTAATGATAATACAGTATTGTGTGATAGAGCTTTGTGGAGTTTAAAAGGTTCTCGCACTCAAAACCATGAAAAGGATTAACCCAAGGAGGCCGAGATGCAAAACGAATATACTTCATATAATCCGTGCTGAAAAGAATAAAACCATTTGAAGTGGCTTTAACACTAAAACGAAGAGCATGTTTCAGTCTTATGCCTTCAGGATATCGCTTGGAAAATAAATACATGTGACTGGATGACAACATAAGGATGTTTTTTCCAACATTAGGGATTTTTTCCTAAAGAGGTTAAATCCACTTCATGTTTTGTTTCCTTGCCACGATATTAACGAGTGTCGCAGTACTGGTATCGTCCTCACACCTGCGCTTGGCACTGCTGCTTTTAGGAGAAGAAACTAAAAGTGACGGCGGATCACATGTCTCTGTGGATGTCCAGCAGTACATTAAAACGAGGAGCAATTTCCTGAGGCCCAATTAGCAGAAAATTGGCCCTGTCTGTTTGAGCGACTCCCCTGAGGGAGGGAGAGAGAGACAGGAGGACAGGCAAAGAGAGAGGGAGATGCAGGAGGACAGGCAAAGAGAGAGGGAGATGCAGGAGGACAGGCAAAGAGAGAGGGAGAGGCAAGAGGACAGGCAAAGAGAGAGGGAGATGCAGGAGGACAGTCAAAGAGAGAGGAAGAGGCAGGACGACAGGCAAAGAGAGAGGGAGATGCAGGAGGACAGTCAAAGAGAGAGGGAGATGCAGGAGGACAGGCAAAGAGAGAGGAAGAGGCAGGAGGACAGGCAAAGAGAGAGGGAGATGCAGGAGGACAGGCAAAGAGAGAGGAAGAGGCAGGACGACAGGCAAAGAGAGAGGGAGATGCAGGAGGACAGTCAAAGAGAGAGGGAGATGCAGGAGGACAGTCAAAGAGAGAGGGAGAGGCAAGAGGACAGGCAAAGAGAGAGGGAGATGCAGGAGGACAGTCAAAGAGAGAGGGAGATGCAGGAGGACAGTCAAAGAGAGAGGAAGAGGCAGGATGACAGGCAAAGAGAGAGGGAGAGACAGTAGGACAGGCAAAGAGAGAGGGAGAGGCAGGAGGACAGGCAAAGAGAGAGGGAGAGACAGTAGGACAGGCAAAGAGAGAGGGAGAGACAGTAGGACATGCAAAGAGAGAGGGAGAGACAGTAGGACAGGCAAAGAGAGAGGAAGAGGCAGGACGACAGGCAAAGAGAGAGGGAGAGGCAGGAGGACAGGCAAAGAGAGAGGGAGAGACAGGAGGACAGGCAAAGAGAGAGGGAGAGGCAGGAGGACAGGCAAAGAGAGAGGGAGGGACAGGAGGACAGGCAAAGAGAGAGGGAGAGGCAGGAGGACAGGCAAAGAGAGAGGGAGAGGCAGGAGGACAGGCAACGAGAGAGGGAGATGCAGGAGGACAGGCAAAGAGAGAGGGAGAGGCAGGAGGACAGGCAGAAAGAACAGGAGAAGAAGGATGGAGAGATATAGGGAATTGTATGGTAGCCTATCCTTGGTTTAACACATTATGAATGGTCTGTGAGGGAGATGCAGCGTGCTAGCCTCAAGGAGAGCGTGAAGTAACTCTAGAAGCACACGACTGCCTTGTAACGTTACAATAACCATTCAATATGCTATTTGACATTAAATCCATATTGGTTTAACTTTTTCATTTCCTATACACCCATTCTTAAATCAAGTTCGATCAAGAGGACAGGCGATATACAGGTCATGCGATTGAGTGGGAACTCTGAGTCTTAATTCATATGTAATGGCAGACAGCTCTGGACAACCCAAAGATGTATGTCACTGTGTGTGGATGGGGGTCGATTCCTCATGGGACTTGATTATCACTCTACTTTTCCCCCCCGCTCCCCATCCCCTAACCCCACCCCAAATCAATCCCACCCAGTTACGCCTCAAGGGAGAGATTTGGCCATCGATGACATCGACGGGGTTGGAGCTGACACAGAACTCGGGAGTCTGGGTCAATGTCTGTAAAGGGCCTGGTTTGGATCGACCCGCCTCCCTGTCTGTCACTCAATGTTAACGGCGGGTCTGGATCAATGGCCAGCCGTGTCACAGAAAAATAACTCAACAACAGAGCCTGTTGACAGACAGACAGACAGACGGTAGCCATTGACAGAACCAGAGCTCTCTCTCGCTGTGTTAATTAAACAAACATTGGTCTGGTCTGACTACCTTCCTCTATGGGTCTATAGCTTACAGTGGGAGGTGGGGGCTCATTAATGAACCGCTAACTCAGACTTCCTCACATCCATTTCCTATAGCCCAACTTACAAAGAGGTAGCCCACAAAAACCCACTTTAGTCACCCCCTTTACCAAATACTGTTAAGGTACATGCATTGTACCCTTAACATGAACACTAACCCAACCCCTTTCCCTTGCCATGTGTTTTCCTTCAGCTTACCTGGGTTAAATAACTGATGTGTCCTGTAGAGAAGTCTTTTCAAGCCCGTGCGTAGTGGAGTGGGCACCCCGGTGGGTGATGGAGTAGTTTACTGACACAGTCAGAGACACACAGTTAGCTCCCCAGTCTGTCCAGCTTCACTGCTGTCTGTCTCACTGATAAGAGCCAGACCACTGTTATTCTTCCACTCGACTCTTTCATCCCATCCAAACATTCATCCATCTATCCACCGCTCTCTATTGTGACCGGCCCAAGGAAGGACAAACATGACTCACTGACCTCTGGCCATTTGACCGCTGTCCATTAGGACCCCTCTGAGCGTGATCCGCTGACCCCTCTTTCACCTGAAGTGGATGGGGTCAGCGGGCGGGAAATGTTTCAGCGTGGCTTCTGAGTTTCAACGCTTGCTCAGACTGTATGGCAGATTTCTTTGGCACACCCTCTTTCAGAGCCAAGTTTAATCAGTTCAAATTGAGCCGTTTGACAAAAGCAATTCTTTATGCCAAATGCCAAGCGAAACTGTGAATGAAAATAGAGTTTTTGTAGGACCTGGAACTGAGGTTGGCATTATATTGTCTGTTCATAACCACACAGTTGAGTCCGTATTCTCCCCAGGATTCAAACTGAGCTCTGTGTAAACCTCCATAACTCATTGGCTTCCATTTATTGTGAAGGATCACTTACTTACCCAACACCGTCCACACACTGTAACAATAGGTCTTATTCTCCTGGTGATTGAGGTGAAGGCTTTATATACTGCAGTCTGAGGCTACAGGGAAGGCAATTTCATGTCTCCTTCCTGCAGACCTGATTCAGACTCAGCGCTCCATTATCAAACCCTGGGTATTAGCCCTACAGGTAAGGTTTTTTTGGGGGGGGGTAGGAGAAGAGGGGGTCTGTAATATTATCCTCTGGGTGTATTGGGGGTAGTTGGAGGGGCTACTAGAGCTGATGTATGACTAGCTGTCTGACTGGCTGCAGCCCACAACATCAAAGGACAATGGAGTGTTTATGTGCGCTAGCTGCATGGGCCTGATTTGAAATTTAGTAATGCCTCCCTCTTCCCCCCTTTCCTCCCTCCCTCAACCCTTTGTCAGCGGGCCAACACTGAACTCCCAACGGGTTCTTCTGGAGACCACACTGATTTCCTCTCCTCTCGTCTCCATGCACTCGCACACGATGCGCAGAGGCTCTCTCTCTTTCTCAGTCTGTCTCGTGCTCTCTCTCTCTTTCTCTTTCTCGTATTCTCTGTCTGTCTGTCTGTCTGTCTGTCTGTCTGTCTGTCTGTCTGTCTGTCTGTCTGTCTGTCTGTCTGTCTGTCTGTCTGTCTGTCTGTCTGTCTGTCTGTCTGTCTGTCTGTCTGTCTGTCTGTCTGTCTGTCTGTCTGTCTGTCTGTCTGTCTGTCTGTCTGTCTGTCTGTCTGTCTGTCTGTCTGTCTGTCTGTCTGTCTGTCTGTGTCTGTCTGTCTGTCTGTGTCTGTCTGTGTCTGTGTCTGTGTCTGTGTCTGTGTCTGTGTCTGTGTCTGTGTCTGTGTCTGTGTCTGTCACTCACTCACTCACTCACTCACTCACTCACTCACTCACTCACTCACTCACTCACTCACTCACTCACTCACTCACTCACTCACTCACTCACTCACTCACTCACTCACTCACTCACTCACTCACTCACTCACTCACTCACTCACTCACTCACTCACTCTCTCCTTGTCAGGGCCTGTGGCCTCTCTGAAACGTGGTGTTTGTGTTTCCCGGTGGGCGATAGGCAGACATTCATCCCCCCAGCAGGGCCCTTACAGAGCCCCCATATCCCCCGAAGCCATTTACACAGTGAAAAGGTTAATTGCTTAAAACACCACCGCTGTTATTTCAACTGATTCTGTAAGCATTGCATTTGATATTAAGCGGACAGAGATTATTGGGCAATAACAAAGTATGTGCCAAGGGATTCTGAGCAGGTATTATGAGAGAAAGCAGGATGTGCAATAACCATGGTGGAACCCTGACTTTGCAGAGCATTAATGCCAGTATTGATGGATGTTTGAGGGACAACCACCAAGGCATTGCTGCTATAGTACCTCACAGCCACCGAATAGGAAAGTAGAACTACCACTGAAACAATTAAAGGGGTTAGAATAAGTATTTTTTTCTCTGTCTCAGGAAACTTGTTGAATGGCATTTTGAGTGCGTGCCTTGTCTTCACCTGTGAGTGATGACTCTGTGGGGACTAGGCTGGACAGCCCTGTTGTCACTTATCTCCCTGGTGGCTCCAGCCCTGTGGAGGTAGGATTGGCTAGCTCCTAGCAGATCCACGCCATTAGCATCACAGCTCTGAATGACTGCTCTGCAGCTGTGGGTCAGTCAGCGTGTCGTATTCTAGACTGAGAGGCCCAGACACATAGAGGCCAGGGGAAAGGAAGTCTGAGGGGAGACTGAGGGAAAAACAGGGGTTAGAAATTAGAGAGGGAGAAACAGCGGTTGGAAATGAGAGGTGGAGAAATAGGATGAAAGAGGCCAGGGGAAAGAAAGACCAATAGTCCCAAACAGAGTGGAGTAGGGGAATATGGCCTCTGTATGCGATGGAACCACTTCTAGCCCTGTAGATAGTATCTGAAGTATAGTGTCCCCCACATCCTGCAGGCTCTTAAAAACACATGCTGTTTATGGGGGTTGATATGGGGCATTGTCTATCACAATCCACTAAGACAAAAGTCTGTATGTTAAAAATGGAGGTGGTTGGGTTGGTGGTGTTTGTGTGAGTGTATGTGTGTGTGTTTGTGTGTGTGTGTGTGTGGGGGGGGGGGGGGGGGGGATACAGATTGTATATTCTCAAACACATTAGGTGTAAGTGACATAGATGGGCTGGGGGGGTCAGCATTGTCAAACACATTATGCAGAAGAGGTCCCTCACATACTCCAACACATTATGGTGATTGAGACCAAGGAGGGAGACATTTTTAAACACACTCTGTTTGGGGAGTAGTGGCATATTCAAACACGTTATGTTGAGGGGAGAGTCAAAAACATTACAATGTCAAGAGCGAGGGGGGATATAACATTTCTAAACACATTATGTTGAAAGAGAGGATGGGGGATGGGAGAGAGAGAGAGAGAGAGAGAGAGAGAGAGAGAGAGA
This sequence comes from Oncorhynchus gorbuscha, assembly GCF_021184085.1. NCBI lineage: Eukaryota > Metazoa > Chordata > Actinopteri > Salmoniformes > Salmonidae > Oncorhynchus > Oncorhynchus gorbuscha. The sequence continues at coordinate 58,245 of NW_025745772.1, read as the reverse complement.
GAGAGAGAGAGAGAGAGAGAGAGAGAGAGAGAGAGAGAGAGAGAGAGAGAGAGAGAGAGAGAGAGAGAGAGAGAGAATCCAAGAAAATTCACAACAATAACAAATGGTTTGATGAAGAATGCAAAAACCTAAGAAAGAAATTGAGAAACCTGTCCAACCAAAAGCATAGAGACCCAGAAAACCTGAGTCTATGCCTTCACTATGGTGAATCACTAAAACAAAGCAGAAATACACTACGGAAAAATAAGGAACAACACTTCAGAAATCATCCATAGACTTGGACCACTTTTGGGAAAACACTAAACAAACAACAACACGAAGAGTTATCTATCCAAAACTGAACTGTATGGGTAAACCACTTCTCCAATCCTTTTGGCCCTACAACAAAGAAGTAACTGTAAAAATATATACATGATCAAATACAAATCTTAGAATCAACTATTAACACCTTCCAGAACCCACTGGATTATTGAATTACATTGAATGAACTACAGGACAAAATACAAACCTTCCAACCCAAAAAGGCCTGTGGTGTTGATGGTATCCTCAATGAAAGTATCAAATATACAGACCACACATTCCAATTGGCTATACTTAAACTATTTAACAACCACCCTTGGCTCTGACATCTTCCCCAGTATTTGGGTCCAAGGACTGATCACCCCAATCCACAAAAGTGGAGACAAATTTGACCCCAGTAAATACCGTGGGATATGCGTCAACAGCAACCTTGGGAAAATCCTCTGCATTATCATTAATCACAGCAGACTCGTACATTTCCTCAGTGAAAATAATATTCTGAGCAAATGTCAAATTGTCTTTTTACCAAATTACCGTACGACAGATCACGTATTCACCCTGCACACCTGAATTGACAAACAAACCAAAACAAATGCAAAGTCTTCTCATGCTTTGTTGATTTCAAAAAAGCTTTAGACTCAATTTGGCATGAGGGTCTGCTATACAAATGGATGGAAAGTGGTGTTGGGGGAAAAACATACGACATTATAAAATCCATGTACAGCTTAAGCTCCCCCTCTTCAACATATATATATCAAAGAATTGGTGAGGGCACTAGAACAGTCTGCAGCATCTACTAGAATCTGAAGTCAAATGTATACTGTTTGCTGATGATCTGGTGCTTCTGTCCCCAAACAAGAAGGGCCTACAGCAGCACCTAGATCTTCTGCAAAGATTCTGTCAGACCTGGACCTCTAGCAACACAAATACAAATTCCACCTAGACACCGGTGCCCCAGAACACAAAAAAACTCTACATACCTCGGCCTAAATGTCAGCGCCACAGGTAACTTCCACAAAGCTGTGAACGGTCTGAGGGACAAGGCAAGAAGGGCATTCTATGCCATCAAAGGAACATACAATTCAACATACCAATTAGGATCGGGCTAAAAATACTTGAATCAGTTATATAACCCATTGCCCTTTATGGTTGTGAGGTCTGTGGTCCGCTCACCAACCAAGAATTCACAAAATGGGACAAACACCAAATTGAGACTTTGCATGCAGAATTCTGCAAAAATATCCCCCGTGTACAATGTAAAACGCCAAATAATGCATGCAGAGCAGAATTAGGCCATACCCATTAATTATCAAAATCCAGAAAAGAGCCGTTAAATTCTACAACCACCTAAAAGGAAGCAATTCCCAAACCTTCATAACTTAGCCATCACCTACAGAGAGATGAACCTGAAGAAGAGTCCCCTAAACAAGCTGGTCCTGGGGCTCTGTTCACAAACACAACCAGACCCCACAGAGCCCCAGGACAGCAACACAATTAGACCCAACCAAATCATGAGAAAACAAAAAAGATAATTACTTGACACATTGGAAAGAATGAACAAACAAACAGAGCAAACTAGAATGCTATTTGGCCCTAAACAGAGAGCACACAGTGGCAGAATACCTGACCCAAACTTAAGGAAAGCTTTGAATATGTACAGACTCACTGGGCATAGCCTTGCTATTGAGAAAGGCCGTCGTAGGCAGACCTACCTCTCAAGAGAAGACAGGCTATGTACTCACTGCCCACAAAACAAGGTGGAAACTGAGCTGCACCTCCTGACCTCCTGCCAAATATATGACCATATTAGTGACACATATTTCCTTCAGATTACACAGACCCACAAAGAATTTGAAAACAAACCCACATTTTATCAACTCCCATATCTTCTGGGTGAAATACCAGCAGCAGCAAGATCTGTGACCTGTTGCCACAAGAAAAGGGAAACCAGTGAAGAACAAACACCATTGTAAATACAACCTATATTTATGTTTATGCACTTTCCCTTTTGTACTTTAACTATTTGCACATAATATGATATTTGAAATGTCTTTATTATTTTAGAAACCTTTGTGAGTGTAATGTATACTGTTTATTTGTATTGTTTTTATGTACTTTAACATATCCTTTCCATGCTAATAAAGTCCTTAAATTGAATTGAGAGATGGAGATAGAGAGATATTCTGTTTTACATAACTGAGGTGTGTTCTCTGTCTACTAGCTGAGTGCTGACTGAGTTCTGACATCAACTCGCCTTGGATAAACAAACAAGATAATTAACTCTAGTGATATGTCTCAATGGTTCCAGATACTCCTTGGTGCACACTCAGACACTGCCTAATGTGTTTGTGTGAACTCTTCTAATACTCCTTTTGACCACAATAACATAATTAGACAAGAATCCCTCCATATCTGCTCTAATAAAATGTCCATACCCCATAGATGAATCCAGTCATGCCAGACTAGCTGTAGAAGTCCAAGATCCAGTATGTTGGCAAAGCCTTGGCTCTCCTCAGAATTCCTTTGGACTCGGCCCACATGTGAAGCAGCGGGGTACCTCATCCACATCTCTGGCATTTCTCGGCACAAAGCAACAAAACACCTTGGGACGAAGTAAACAAGAGCGCGCTCCTCTCTTGGGACGCCACTCGATGAGATTTTTTCAATTAGCCAGGTTGACTTTGCATGGCTAATTAAGTCCTCATCCTTGACGAGCTGTCTGACTTCTCCTCCAAGCCTCTTATGGGAGCTTAGTGCCTCAGTGTGGGCTCCGGCCAGACGGATTGTGTCCAGCTGGAATGGGATTAACGCACCGGGGGCCCGAGGGGCTCTGAGCTCAGGAGTTCCATCTTTTGTTTGGGTCTGGAGTGTCGGGGGCTGGATCAAGGTAATCCCCCTTCTTCAGAAGCGCTCCCCTGGGTCGAAATGGTTAGCTGACCAGTCCTGGTCACCGCCGACTCTGCTACCAGCCCCTGTGGTAGGGACAGGTAGGGAAGGGAGACCCCGATGATGAGATCTCACCTGACCCTGACAGTCATGAACTGATGTTTTGGCCGGTAAACCGCTGATCGTTTCTGTAAATATATACATATTATATATATTAATTCCTTCCCTTTGTGGCCAACCGGCTAATCTGATGCATTATGGGATCAATGGAGTTGGCAAGATACAGGGCTGTTTTCCATACTGTGGAAGAGAGTGTTACCTCAAAGCATTCAAACACATTGCCTCTAAGCATACACTTAAACAACTTATGCTAGTTAAACATGCCTCATGTTGGCAATTATGAATGTCATTAGTAGCTGCCGGAGATTAATGTTAATTACATGATGTTGATCACCCACATAATATACACACCTGTAGCATGCAGGTGTTTTATACAGGCAGGTCACCCCTGATACAAGTCAGTATTCAAAGTCCATCCATGTCTGAGGACGCCAGGAGATGACGTGGAAACCGGCCACTAGGGGCAACAGTGAGCGCTGTTACCTTCGAGTAAGTGTCTGCCTCTGATTTCAAAGGTTGCCCGTTTGAATCCACCAATACAAAGTTGTTTTTTACATTTTTGTTTTAAGCCTATCCCAAACATGAACCCTTACCTTAACCATTTGATGTTTATGCCTAAACTTAACCTTAAACTAGTTGAAATGTTACGTTTGGAAAACATGGGTGAACGTCTAATTCTGACGTGAGACTGAGAGCTTGTAGGTTTTATGAACCATGGCCGAGAGCCGCACCATGTTGTGTTGACATGTACAACATCATCCTTCCATTCAGTGTGAATAATGGCAGTGATTGTACAAGGTAAGAGATGTGGAGGCCAAGGGCGTGCCTTGTTTTGTGCTGTAGGTTTACACTGACATTTTTCCTGCTGACAATTGTTGTTTTAACATGATCCCCTCCTGTACCAGACAAATCAATCTGATGATGTTTCATCAATGTAGAAAACTGATTGGATTTGCAACAAGTCATCAACATGGGATACTTTTTTTCACCCAACTTTTAACCAAAATCCAATGGTGACATTTTTGGTTGAATTTACGTTAGTTGACAAGTCAACCAAATGTAAATGAAAACTAGACGTTGAACTGACGTATGTGCCCAGTGGGGAGATTATAGATAGAGAGAGATGGCATGTGTTGTGCTACTCTGTGTAAAGTGGAATCATTTCCCCATAGTGCACCTGTGCGAATGAGTCAGAGGGCGTTCTGAGGCAATACCAACAGGCTGTCTTTCACCACAGTGTGACAGAAGCACAGAGCTTAGGGGTGAAATCCACCAAAAACATTGCTGCGCTAACGGGCTAATCCCTCCCGAACATCTGAGGGAAACGAGAGGGCACTGCTTCACCCATCATCCAACAACAATCAACCCAGAACAAAAACACAGAGCGAGAGATGCGACTATTGTCAACCCCCAATCAGTAAAAAACAGGATGTTGGGATGGTTTTGGGGCCTGGGGTTATATCTCTGAACTAACATTGTCCCAGGCACTGCTCTAATGTTATCAGAGTGGTGGCCACATGTGTGTGAGCCTCACAAAAAGGTTTTCTTTCTCTCTTTTGTTTGTGTTTCCTTTTTGCTTTACAAACAGACAGCTAGTAAGTGAAAAGTTGGCCCGGATGCAGCATTGTCAGTGAGATGAGTCGATGAATAGAACGCATGCTTCAGAGGTTCAAAAAAAAGTTGGACGAAACCGAGGGGGACCTTTCACATCCCACAATGCTAATGCTGTGGTGGCGTGAGGCTTCATTCACCACGGCAGGTGACTAGTGTGGTTTTCCACACCGTTAGTATCACACATCTTCAAAGGTATGATTAATGTGCTTGCACGTATTATGAAGTATCTGCTTGATTCATTTTATCCATCGGTATCTATTCCATTACCAGCGCCTACTGTATCCATCTAATAGAAAACCTCCCAGAAAACCTTCCAGCAGCCTGCCACTCAAATCTCCACATCTGAAGAACTGGAATGTCAGTATTGTACAGTATCTTGTTGGTTCTTTCTGGCTGACACAATAAGGGCTGTTCTGAGTACAGCGCGAGCGGCACAGCGTGTGTGGAGCAGATGAACGGTCCGTCTCTTCAGCTGACAGGCCCAGTTCACACCAGCAGGACCAGAGGCTGTTTTCAAAGCTGCCGTGCGTCAGTTCCCTCAAACGTCTGGCTGACAGCGAGAGAGAGAAAAGGAGAAAAGGAACTCGGACTCGGAGAGGAATGGGATTGATCCTCTGCCATGAAGCTCAGCTGGGGACGACTATGCATTTGGCCGCAGTGTCGATTTTCTAACAAGCCCCCACCACCCCACCCCAACTCCCCATTCCACTATTACAGTTTCTGAAAGCCCTAATCATTTCTGGACTTGTGCTGATAACAAAATATCACTTTACGTTCTGGGCTTCGCAAACCGACATGGCTGAGGAAATGTTATGTTTCCAAAGTGGTAAATTATTGGGATGGAGGATTATCCTATTAGATGGGTATCAGTTACTGTCAGCTTGTCAGGACTTTGTCATAAAAGGCCTCTGTTTGTCATCTTAACTCGTAGAAAAACTGTTTGAATGTGACCACAGCCACCACAGATCTGGTTGCCCTGTAAATTGAATGTGTTGGTTTTTGTCTGGTGTCTCCTCCAGCTATAGGGCTGTTGAATCTGGGTCTTTGTGTTGCTAAAAAAACTGAGCCGCAGAAACACTCCCGACTACCAATTGGATATCACAAAATTGTGGAGAAAAAGGGGTAAAACCCTCCGAAAGAGGCCCCAGATGGACTGAATTATAGTCCAAAAACAGAAGACACAAACGACATACCATCTTATTTAATTGAACAAGGTCTCGGGATCAGTGAAACAGACACATGCCAGGGACATTTATTTTAAATTCAGAATGCTCTCTCTCCTTTCTATCTCTCTTTCCACCCCTCTCTCTCTCTCTGGTTAGCGTGCACATTTCCCAGAGTCAGCATCAATGTCATCCCCCTTGTGATCCCTGGGCCCACCTTTTTGTACACGAAGAACCTCTTTCAAGACATTTATTATAGGACAATAAAGACTAATGGGGTGTTTCATTTGGTATAATGAAACCTAATCACTCGGAGGATAGTGCTTTGAATCCATCTGTCCAATATATTTTATGGTCAGATACCAGTAGTGTGAGCGGTTCCCAGTTCCCGGTCAGTTGGAGTTGAGGGGGGGAAATCCCTGATGTCGTATAGGAATGAAGTCTGGGAAGCAGATAGCGAAGAGTTGTAGGAACCAGGAAGTTCTTCTGTATTGGTCACCTGGGAATGAGAAGACTTCTGACAGCTTATAGAAAGTTCTGTAATAGAGAATGGCGTACCCTCTGGGAGTTGTTGGGAAATCTCAAATCGGGAAAAAAATGATGAATTACTATGGATATTTGATTAAATTGTCAGTCTTGTTCTCTGATCCTTGAACAAAGTTTAACATGTGAAAAAGTATTATCATATTTTGTGAATTAACAAGAAAGCATATTGGGGCATCAATTTGACATTGATAAAATACAGCATCCATACAGTCAGCTTATGAACAAGTACAGAGTTTGTACCCAAAACATCTGTCAACAAACATTTGTTTGTTGAGCAGGTGTTTGGAGCGTAATTGGTCACCTAGGATGTCTTAATGGACCTGGCTCTGATGGAGTCGCTAAGTTGCACCGCCTTGCATTTCATCCCTCATGTCTGTCAATAACACTTGATTTACAAGGTGTCTGAGGGACATCAAATGTGAAACATCAATTTGCGGGAGTGTGATCGCTCCGGGGAGAGAGAGGCGATGGCAGGAGCCATCAGTCATTAGCATGCAGAGATGTCCTTCAGTCATCTCCTGCGGCAACTGATGCATGCAGAGTCATTTCCACCATTACTCTAATTGACAGTGACTCCGTCTGGACTATTGTGAAGTTGTTTATCTAACCTGGCTGGAGACTCATTTCTGTATGTATGTATGTGTGGTCTGTGGGTCTGTTGGTCTGTGTTTGTGTAGGTGTGTATGTGCATTGGTATGGCTGTGTATGAGTTAGTGTACTGTATTCATCTGCATGAGTGTACACATATTACAGTGCATATATGAGCACATGTAAGTGCACACCAACAGTTTAAACACCCCCAAGAGACCTTCCCAGAATTCCGTGCAGAATTCCGTGCAGGGCTTTAAAGCGTCAGTACAGGTGGGACCCATCGCTCACTGGCAGCCTGTCACAAGTCTCTATTTACACAGATGGTTCATATTCACACAGGTTCCTCTAGGACCGAGGACTGCAGTAAAACTGGGTGGATATGAGGCAAAATATGAGTGATGACTGGAGAATACATCTCTGTGGTCACAGTGTTGTTTTGAAGTAGCCAAGTGACCTGACCTGGATCGCATAACAAAGCATAAAACAGACTAGAGTAGACCTGAGCCACTTCAATAGCCAGACATACTGCAGACTTGAGTGACCCAAGGTCCTGTGAGCTGTTTGGGGTACTGGTAAAAGGTGAGACCTCTCCCAGACACTTGCACTGATAATATTGTGCTAATGGCTCTGGGAACGACCTAGAACAATAAATAAAATAAGTTGATTATGTTGTTGCAATGAATATCCCTGAAATTAGCCCCTTTTTATCTGAGGAAAAGGGGAGTTAACTAATGGAAGGTGACGGAAGATTCTGCCACCCCTGGGCTAGGTTACTCAGCCCTCTACTACCGGCACTGGCCTGACTGGTTATTCTTCTCTTGATAAAACACAGCAATGTTTTCTCTCTGGGAATGGAAGTGTGGGCCTGTATCCCACAGCTGGGCCAAATCACCACGACAAAGTGCGGTGCTGTTGAGTCACCCGAATGCCACCATGCATCTGTGACTCTGTGAGGAGACGTTCAACATCCACAGGAAACAAGCCACCATTTTACTCAGAGATTTCTCAGGATGGAAACAAGTATGTAATGATGGAGAGCGAGAGCAACCCTACAGATGTGAGATGATGCACGATGAGTCAGACCTGCAATATCTGAATGCATCTAGTGACATGCTTATTTTTCTCACAGGGACACATTCTCAAGGTCAAAGTTGACACACTAATGCATTGTGACAGCCAGCAGACAGACTTAAGCTCAGGTATGTTTTCCCCATGTGTTCTATTAAAATGGTGGGATAACTAGATAACAAGTACAGCTTCCTTCCACGCCTGGGATTTGAACCTTTTTGGACTTTTGTCTAAAAATCCCCATTCCTAAATCTCTGTCTGTCTGTCTGTCTGTCTGTCTGTCTGTCTGTCTGTCTGTCTGTCTGTCTGTCTGTCTGTCTGTCTGTCTGTCTGTCTGTCTGTCTGTCTGTCTGTCTGTCTGTCTGTCTGTCTGTCTGTCTGTCTGTCTGTCTGTCTGTCTGTCTGTCTGTCTGTCTGTCTGTCTGTCTGTCTGTCCGTCTGTCTCTCTCTCTCTCTCTCTCTCTCTCTCTCTCTACAGAGTTGTAATGATGTGCAAATAGTTAATGTATGAAAGGAAAAATAAATAAACATAAATATAGGTTGTATTTGCAATGGTGTTTGTTCTTCACTGGTCAAAAATCTTGCTGCTGTGATGTCACACTGTGGTATTTCACCCAGTAGATATGGGAGTTTATCAAAATTGGATTTGTTTTCGAACTCTGTGGGTCTGTGTAATCTGAGGGAAATATGTGTCTGATATGTTCATACATTTGTCAGGAGGTTAGGAAGTGCAGCTCAGTTTCCACCTCATTTTGTGGGCAGTGTGCACATAGCCTGTCTTCTCTTGAGAGTCATATTCTTGGAAAAATCTCTGAGCCATATTAAATATGACTCCTCTGCCGGAGTGGTAATGCGAGCGCCGGCGGTTAGTTTTATATGTTTCACAAGCATGTAAATATTTAATAGAATGGTAGGATGGAGTGCTGTGTCATTCTGTCTGCCCCGGTCTACCCAGAGACAAGCCCCAAGAGAGACACACAGACACTGTCACCATGACAAGTGGAATTTATGACGCGCAAGACCGATGATTGATAGACACCACTTATTCTTAACCGTATTTCCCAGAGTGCTCCAGGTCAAGTGGCTCGGATCGTATGACCACAAAGCATACAAGGCATGTTTACCTCAAATGCATGTCGCCTCATGTTGGTGTTCATTTAGATGTGTTAGTTGTCAGCCTGTTAACGTAATTCCAACATACAACATTCTTTGCGTTTCAATGATCTGTCTGTTTCATTGACTTGTCTGGTTCATTGGGGATGCCGTATTCCGTTTTGGGCACAGCGGCTGGACAGAGAAATAGGCTCAAACAGCTGTAGCAATAAGATAACGCTCACAACCCGATGAAGATGATGTTGGCTGATGTGTTATTTCTTGTTTGTTTCTCCAAATCTAAACTAAAGATCACTTGTGAGTGTTGCATCCCCAGTTAAAGGAAGCAGGGTTATTTTTAGTTATTGCAAAGAGAAACTCAACAGTATATAAACAGTATAAAGCATTAACATCACAAAGACGGTTTATTTCCAACATGACAGCAGATCAAACACAGCCGTTTCCAAGCTGAGTCCATCTGCACCCACTCTAAGGTAGCACACTTGAATACCCTGACCAACAACCAATGAGGGCCTGCCAATGTAGCCATGTGCATCCAATCAGATACATATTTCTAATATTATGCACTGAACATACCATTTTAACCAGGTGTGCATAATAACATGCTGCTTATCTCTCAAACCCTACAGTGAGTGTGGTAAACATTGTCCTACTCCTACCATTGAATTCCTTGGTTACAATTGAGTGTTTTGGCCCCCCAAAATAGTGATAGACTTTGAGAAAGTAGGCATTCCTTGTGCTAGCTTCTAACATGGCTGGTGCCAGCGGGTGGTTTCACCTCAAAACAAGGTCCCTGTAATGGTATCAGTGGCATCATTAACCCTGGTGCAAATACTCCCGCTTGATTTGATTAGGTTACATTTTAATTTCAGCAGCCAAGCAGAGAAGTTAATGCTCTTTGGAGAATCTCTGAGGTCCTATTCACCTTGACCAGCCAGGGAGGGAGGGGGATTTCTGCAAGCCTAAGCTGCCTGATTAGGTTACATAGGGGAATAATGAGCGTTCTTCTGTTGTCTCAGCTCATCCCCGAGTTAAACCGGCCGCCGCTGAGTTCACCGATGCTGCTTTGACATTTTACATATACATGAGATTTAAAGGGAACCTCCGGGTCATGGATTAGTTCCCCCCTTCGGAACCCCCCTCTTGGACCTTTCCGCATCGATAAAGCTTTTCTGGGCAAAACAATAGCAGGGGTCTTGTTGTCTTTCATCCTGGAGTTGAGCTCGCTCAGTCCTTCAAGTGTCCCCGGTTCCACTAAACTAAATCTGTATACTTTTGAACGGTGCTTTTGAAAGTTCAGGGTAGAAGAAGCTAGTTTGATGTATTTAGCAATATTAAAGTGTATTAGTATGATGTAGCTTATGATTAGGAATTCATATGCTTATGCTCAGCGTCCCTTTTTCAGGAAAATCTCCATGGCCTTGCTTATCTTTTATGTGAAACTAGTAATGGAGCAATAATCACAAAGTTTAAACTGACTCTGTTTAACTGCTTCACTCAAGGGAGAAAACCAATCCGTATGGAACACTCATACTCAAAATCCACAGCTTCCCCCTCCTCAGAATACGTAAACCTATTACAATGCTCAATATATAGTTCAATTTTATGAATGACTGAATTTTATGTCTCTTTTTTCACTCAAACATCCTCCTTTCTTGTAAATCATTTTCCTGAACCTCCCATATCCCATCAACGGGAGGATGGAGCAACGTACACATCAGTGGGAGTCTTCTGTCAAGGAGATGGATGGAAACATCTCACTGATAAATAAATACTCATTCTCTCTCTCTCTTGCTCGCAACGAGGCACCACTTCCCACAACAACCCACTGTGGTTCCTCTCCCATGGTGCAATGTGGCTACACTTTTTGATTGTTTATTTTCACAGTCATTTGTATGTACTTTCTCCGAGTGGATGTGGAAAATGTTTGCGTGCGCGAGTGCGTGCGGCCATCCATCAATGTGTGTGTAGGTGGAAGAGCCGCTGAAAGACATTACCCAACCTCTGTCACTCACGCGATGGGGGGTGCGACCCAATTGTAAAACGAAGGTCGACCTTTGACCTGTTGAGCACTGATGAAATGAGAGGGAAACTCCCATTTCCCTCCGCAGAGGTTGGGCGGCCATTCCGGTTCAGAAGGAGCATTAGTAATGAGCTCTGGAGTGGCTTTTTAATGAAACCAAGTGAAACCACCGCCCTGTCTGAAGGGGAAGATTAAGGAAGGGAGGAAAAAGAGCATGGTGCTGCTGAAACAGGTGGCAACACTTGACCTGGACGGTATAAGTGGATGGACATGGCTTTCTTTCAAGGTTGGAATCTGCTGTGTCCTTCATGTATTAGTTTGAGTGGACCTGTCTGTCCGGCCACCTAACAGTTGGTATGTCCTTCAGTGCTTCCATCCGTCCTGACAAATGTGGTTTCCTTTCTATGTTGGAATCAACTGTGTCCTTCATGTCAGAGAGGACCTGGCTTTCTGGCCCCCGGTATTCTGTATGTGTCCTTCATGTCAGAGAGGACCTGGCTTTCTGGCCCCCGGTATTCTGTATGTGTCCTTCATGTCAGAGAGGACCTGTCTTTCTGGCCCCCGGTATTCTGTATGTGTCCTTCATGTCAGAGAGGACCTGTCTGGCCTGTATGTGTCCTTCATGTCAGAGAGGACCTGGCTTTCTGGCCCCCGGTATTCTGTATGTGTCCTTCATGTCAGAGAGGACCTGGCTTTCTGTATGTGTCCTTCATGTCAGAGAGGACCTGGCTTTCTGGCCCCCGGTATTCTGTATGTGTCCTTCATGTCAGAGAGGACCTGTATTCTGTATGTGTCTCTGGAGAGGACCCCCCCGGTATTCTGTATGTGTCCTTCATGTCAGAGAGGACCTGGCTCTCTCTGGCCCCCGGTATTCTGTATGTGTCCTTCATGTCAGAGAGGACCTGGCTGTATGTGTCCTTCATGTCAGAGAGGACTGTCTTTCTGCTATTCTGGCCTTCATGTCAGAGAGGACCTGGTATTCTGTATGTGTCCTTCATGTCAGAGAGGACCTGTCTTTCTGGCCCCCGGTATTCTGTATGTGTCCTTCATGTCAGAGAGGACCTGTCCTCTCTGGCCTTCATGTCAGAGAGGACCTGGGCCCCGGTATTCTGTATGTGTCCTTCATGTCAGAGAGGACCTGTCTCTCTGGCCCCCGGTATTCTGTATGTGTCCTTCATGTCAGAGAGGACCTGTCTCTCTGGCCCCCGGTATTCTGTATGTGTCCTTCATGTCAGAGAGGACCTGTCTCTCTGGCCCCCGGTATTCTGTATGTGTCCTTCATGTCAGAGAGGACCTGTCTCTCTGGCCCCCGGTATTCTGTATGTGTCCTTCATGTCAGAGAGGACCTGTCTCTCTGGCCCCAGAGAGGACCTGGTATTCTGTATGTGTCCTTCATGTCAGAGAGGACCTGTCTCTGGCCCCGGTATTCTGGTGTCCTTCATGTCAGAGAGGACCTGGTATTCTGTATGTGTCCTTCATGTCAGAGAGGACCTGTCTCTCTGGCCCCAGAGAGGACCTGGTATTCTGTATGTGTCCTTCATGTCAGAGAGGACCTGTCTCTCTGGCCCCCGGTATTCTGTATGTGTCCTTCATGTCAGAGAGGACCTGTCTCTCTGGCCCCAGTATTCTGTATGTGTCCTTCATGTCAGAGAGGACCTGTCTCTCTGGCCCCGGTATTCTGTATGTGTCCTTCATGTCAGAGAGGACCTGTCTCTCTGGCCCCCGGTATTCTTCATGTATGTGTCCTTCCTTCATGTCAGAGAGGACCTGTCTCTCTGGCCCCCGGTATTCTGTATGTGTCCTTCATGTCAGAGAGGACCTGTCTCTCTGGCCCCCCCCGGTATTCTGTATGTATGTCAGAGAGGACCTGTATTTCTGTATGTCCTTCATTCCATTCCATCTGTCCATCCTCCATACAGATGTTGTAGTCAGTACTCTGTTAAAGTTATCACAACACTGCTCCGTGTCTGGAGTTTGATAACGTTATGAGCCCCAGGTTGACAGTTTCACGCAGTAGCTGGGGACGTTGTTTCAGGGACCATTTCCTGTGATATATTCCTGTGTTTAGACTGACTCCGAAAGACGCCAGTTCACTATACACGGTATTGCTTACGTTTATAATGAGCTGAGCAGATATTGTCCTTGTAGACTAAAACATTGACTAATGTTTGATTGTGAATTATGTTTTGACATCCGGGACCTTTTGGGACATCTGCCTTGCAGTGCATCGTGGTTCTTCGGTAAGCCCTAAGTGTCCTTTCCCGGTGTCTCTCTGGCTCCCGGTATTCTAAAGTACTCGACCGTGTGGTCTCGACCATGTGGTCTCGACCGTGTGGATTATCATCTAACTCTATAGGTTGGACTTACCAACCGTTTTATTAAGCATGCATTAAGCAGTCATTGTCTCACCAATTGTCCTCTCATATTGTATGTCTTTCATTGTGTCATATTGTATAGCAGGAACTCTAATCCTGTGGGTATCATCATGTCTGCCTGAACATGCCAAATAAAAGGGAGCTGCATGGCCTTGGTTTCCACTCTACCATCACACAGAGGGAAGTGAGCAAGGTTGATCTGTCATAACACCAGCCAACCACCCCAGCTACTGTTACCAACCACCCTTTCCCCTACGCACGCACACACACATGCACACACCATCACACACACACACACACACACACACACACACACACACACACACACACACACACACACACACACACACACACACACACACACACACACACACACACACACACACACACACACACACACACACACACACACACACACACACACACACACACACACTGTGATACTGACAGTTATCAGCTGACTCGTGTCATTTGAGAGGGGGGTGTAGTGAGACCTCCAGTGACCTGAGTGGGAGTCGGACGGAAACAGGAAGTGCAACCCCTGGAACAGGAAGGGAGCGATGGTCACACCATGTGGAACCTTGAACCACAGACGTCACTTATCGGCATGGTTATTAGTAATACTGTATAGGGAGAGACCATAGAGAATGATAGAGGCCTCTAGTGGCCAAAATGCTGTATTAGTATGGGCGGCGCCATTGAAGGCTTCAAACATTTTAATGTAGTCAACTTGATGGGACTTCTAACTTAATTGGCTGATCCCTCAGAGTGACCTTGTTGGAGTCATTTCCAACTTGGTCATCAGGAGGGATCAGCCAATAGTGAAGAAGAAAACGACTTCAAAATGGCCTCAACGGCGCCGCCCATGCTGTCACAGAAGCTATAATGGCACAGATACAAAGATGAATCTTCTATCCATCTCTATGGGAGAGCCATTGCGTCATCAGGAAGTTGGGGTCACAAACTCCCAGTTAGGATGTGAGTGGTGCAGTTAGTACTCTGCTAGGGTGTAGGAGGTAGGGTGTAGGGTGTGACTGGTGGGTCATATCCTAGGTCTTGCTCTGTGGAAGGGCTGGTGGAGGGTCATACACACACTCACAAGCTCATGGTCATCCATGGGCTCATGTCACATGCATACACACCCACAGCAACAAATGCACACACACACACACACACACACTAGGGCTAAATATTTTCCTGGTATTTTACAAACGTTCCATCCTGAGAATAAGCCCCTTTTCTCCCGGGTAACCTGGTATATAAGTAGGTGTATGTCTAGATTTGTTTAGAGCTCTGATCTAAAATTCAAGCCTGATGCTACCTGAGCCTGATGAGCCCTACATTAAATACATGTTATGAGCCCTACATTAAATACATGTTATGAGCCCTACATTAAATACATGTTATGAACCCTACATTAAATACATGTTATGAGCCCATTAAATACATGTTACATTAAATACATGTTATGAGCCCTACATTAAATACATGTTATGAGCCCTACATTAAATACATGTTATGAGCCCTACATTAAATACATGTTACCCTACATTAAATACATTTATGAGCCCTACATTAAATACATGTTATGAGCCCTACATTAAATACATGTTATGAGCCCTACATTAAAGACGTTTAATGAGCCCTACATTAAATACATGTTATGAGCCCTACATTAAATACATGTTATGAGCCCTACATTAAATACATGTTATGAGCCCTACATTAAATACATGTTATGAGCCCTACATTAAATACATGTTATGAGCCCTACATTAAATACATGTTATGAGCCCTACATTAAATACATTTTATGAACCCTACATTAAATACATGTTATGAGCCCTAAATACATGTTATGAGCCCTACATTAAATACATGTTATGAGCCCTACATTAAATACATGTTATGAGCCCTACATTAAATACATTTTATGAGCCCTACATTAAATACATGTTATGAGCCCTACATTAAATACATGTTATGAGCCCTACATTAAATACATGTTATGAGCCCTACAAATAAAGACGTTTAATGAGCCCTACATTAAATACATGTTAATGAGCCCTACATTAAATACATGTTATGAGCCCTACATTAAAGACATGTTATGAGCCCTACATTAAAGAAGTTTAATGAGCCCTTCATTAAATACATGTTATGAGCCCTGAGCCATGTTATGAGCCCTACATTAAAGACGTTTAATGAGCCCTTTAAAGAAGTTTAATGAGCCCAATCCCAAAAAAGCCCAAATGATTTTATCGTTATTAAATACATACTGTATATGGTATAGGCTACCGCACATTACTCATGACAGAAAACATAAAAGCCCATAGATATAGCTAAGTATATGCTCTCTTGGGTAAATGAATGAAACTAGCTCCAGTAGGTGAATCTTTTTCAGTGTGACCTGTATTACTGTACTGTATTATACTGTATTATAGTGTATTATACTGTATTATACTGTATTATACTGTATTATAGTGTATTATATGGCCTGGAATTACACACGTCGTTCAAACCATGATAAAGCAAGGAGAGAACATGTCATTCTGGTGCTGCACATGCGGCTTAAAAAGTTACAAGTATAGACTAGCGAATTTCATTTTAATTTGGAAATATAATAGGGCCTATTTGTATTATTAGTAGGCTGACGCATACAGTGTGTGCATACAGTGTGTGCATACAGTGTGTGCATACAGGGCATTCGGAAAGTATTCAGACCCATTGAATTTGTCCACATTTTGTTACATTACTGTCTTGTTCTAAAATGAATTAAATAAATAGAAAATCATCATAAATCTACACACAGTACCCCATAATGACAAAGCGAAAACAGGTTTTTAGAAATGTTTGCAAATTTATAACAAATAAAAAACAAAAATACCTTATTTACATAAGTATTCAGACCCTTTGCTACGAGAGTCGAAATTGAGCTCAGGTGCATCCTGTTTCCATTGATCACCATTGAGATGTTTCTACAACTTGATTGGAGTCCACCTGTGGTAAATTCAGTTGATTGGACATGACTTGGAAAGGCACACACATGTCTATATAAGGTCAGAAAGTTGACAGTGCATGTCAGAGCAAAAACCATGTCATGAGGTCGAAGGAATTGTCCATAGAGCTCCAAGACAGAATTGTGTCGAGGCACGGGTCTGGGGAAGGGTACCAAAACAATGGATGAGGGGAAATAAGAACGTGGTCCATTTTAGCACTTTATATATCTTTCATAATATTTCCCCTAATGTTATTAGCCTACCTCCACTTTCTCACTAGAGTTGCTCCAGTCCTTCCTCACTTTCAACAGTTAAATGAAATACGTTTTGTTGTCCTTATCTTCATCATTCTAATGACATCGTTGAATAATATAGGACTAGAATTAGATGCAGAAGGCTTTCACTTCTCCTCACAAAGACTGAATGGTTATGGTTCTGATTAAATACCTGCTATAGCCGACCACCACCGCTCATTCTCTCTTCTTTCAAACTACCGGGGAGTTCTATTGGCTGCTGTATTTAACATTCAGCTAACAAGAGCTTGCGTTATGTCCAGCAAGCTATTATTTTCTAGCTTTTCCTGCACGAGACTCCAAGAGCCTAGGGGCCTTTTTTCAGGAGAGAGACCAGCTGAGCACAGGTGTGTGTGTATTGTGCAAGAGACAGAGGCTATAAGTTAGACGCTTATTATGCATTATCAATTATCAAGCTACAATAAATATATATATATAAAAAGTAAGGTGACCCCCAAAAGCCAGATGTAGATGTCATTCAGTCTTTATATTACTGTACCATACATAGACTATGCTGCAGGAAATGTAGGCCTACCTGTACCAAGAACAAAAGTTACCATGATGAGATGATAGGTCTTCATGCATTTTGAACTGGGCTCCATATTGTGATGGGCTGTCCCCATAGGATCCATCCCTGTATTACTGTACCTCCACACCGGGGTATAGGATCCATCCCTGTATTACTGTACCTCCACACCGGGGTATAGGATCCATCCCTGTATTACTGTACCTCCACACCGGGGTATAGGATCCATCCCTGTATTACTGTACCTCCACACCGGGGTATAGGATCCATCCCTGTATTACTGTACCTCCACACCGGGGTATAGGATCCATCCCTGTATTACTGTACCTCCACACCGGGGTATAGGATCCATCCCTGTATTACTGTACCTCCACACCGGGGTCCATCCCTGTATTACTGGATCCATCCCTGTATTACTGTACCTCCACACCGGGTATAGGATCCATCCCTGTATTACTGTACCTCCACACCGGGGTATAGGATCCATCCCTGTATTACTGTACCTCCACACCGGGTATAGGATCCATCCCTGTATTACTGTACCTCCACACCGGGTATAGGATCCATCCCTGTATTACTGTACCTCCACACCGGGTATAGGATCCATCCCTGTATTACTGTACCTCCACACCGGGGTATAGGATCCATCCCTGTATTACTGTACCTCCACACCGGGGTATAGGATCCATCCCTGTATTACTGTACCTCCACACCGGGGTATAGGATCCATCCCTGTATTACTGTACCTCCACACCGGGGTATAGGATCCATCCCTGTATTACTGTACCTCCACACCGGGGTATAGGATCCATCCCTGTATTACTGTACCTCCACACCGGGGTATAGGATCCATCCCTGTATTACTGTACCTCCACACCGGGGTATAGGGTCCATCCCTGTATTACTGTACCTCCACACCGGGGTATAGGGTCCATCCCTGTATTACCCTGTACCTCCACACCGGGGTATAGGGTCCATCCCTGTATTACTGTACCTCCACACCGGGGTATAGGGTCCATCCCTGTATTACTGTACCTCCACACCGGGGTATAGGATCCATCCCTGTATTACTGTACCTCCACACCGGGGTATAGGGTCCATCCCTGTATTACTGTACCTCCACACCGGGGTATAGGGTCCATCCCTGTATTACTGTACCTCCACACCGGGGTATAGGATCCATCCCTGTATTACTGTACCTCCACACCGGGGTATAGGATCCATCCCTGTATTACTGTACCTCCACACCGGGGTATAGGGTCCATCCCTGTATTACTGTACCTCCATCCCTGTATTACTGTACCTCCACACCGGGGTATAGGATCCATCCCTGTATTACTGTACCTCCACACCGGGGTATAGGGTCCATCCCTGTATTACTGTACCTCCACACCGGGGTATAGGGTCCATCCCTGTATTACTGTACCTCCACACCGGGGTATAGGATCCATCCCTGTATTACTGTACCTCCACACCGGGGTACCATCCCTGTACCTCCACACCGGGGTATAGGATCCATCCCTGTATTACTGTACCTCCACACCGGGGTATAGGATCCATCCCTGTATTACTGTACCTCCACACCGGGGTATAGGATCCATCCCTGTATTACTGTACCTCCACACCGGGGTATAGGATCCATCCCTGTATTACTGTACCTCCACACCGGGGTATAGGGTCCATCCCTGTATTACTGTACCTCCACACCTCCACACCGGGGTATAGGATCCATCCCTGTATTACTGTACCTCCACACCGGGGTCCATCCCTGTAGGATCCATCCCTGTATTACTGTACCTCCACACCGGGGTATAGGGTCCATCCCTGTATTACTGTACCTCCACACCGGGGTATAGGATCCATCCCTGTATTACTGTACCTCCACACCGGGGTATAGGATCCATCCCTGTATTACTGTACCTCCACACCGGGGTATAGGGTCCATCCCTGTATTACTGTACCTCCACACCGGGGTATAGGATCCATCCCTGTATTACTGTACCTCCACACCGGGGTATAGGATCCATCCCTGTATTACTGTACCTCCACACCGGGGTATAGGGTCCATCCCTGTATTACTGTACCTCCACACCGGGGTATAGGATCCATACTGTACCTCCACACCGGGGTATAGGGTCCATCCCTGTATTACTGTACCTCCACACCGGGGTATAGGATCCATCCCTGTATTACTGTACCTCCACACCGGGGTATAGGGTCCATCCCTGTATTACTGTACCTCCACACCGGGGTATAGGGTCCATCCCTGTATTACTGTACCTCCACACCGGGGTATAGGATCCATCCCTGTATTACTGTACCTCCACACCGGGGTATAGGGTCCATCCCTGTATTACTGTACCTCCACACCGGGGTATAGGATCCATCCCTGTATTACTGTACCTCCACACCGGGTCCATCCCTGTAGGATCCATCCCTGTATTACTGTACCTCCACACCGGGGTATAGGGTCCATCCCTGTATTACTGTACCTCCACACCGGGGTATAGGGTCCATCCCTGTATTACTGTACCTCCACACCGGGTATAGGATCCATCCCTGTATTACTGTACCTCCACACCGGGGTATAGGGTCCATCCCTGTATTACTGTACCTCCACACCGGGGTATAGGGTCCATCCCTGTATTACTGTACCTCCACACCGGGGTATAGGATCCATCCCTGTATTACTGTACCTCCACACCGGGGTATAGGATCCATCCCTGTATTACTGTACCTCCACACCGGGGTATAGGATCCATCCCTGTATTACTGTACCTCCACACCGGGGTATAGGGTCCATCCCTGTATTACTGTACCTCCACACCGGGGTATAGGATCCATCCCTGTATTACTCCCTACCTCCATCCCTGTATTACTGTACCTCCACACCGGGGTATAGGATCCATCCCTGTATTACTGTACCTCCACACCGGGGTATAGGGTCCATCCCTGTATTACTGTACCTCCACACCGGGGTATAGGATCCATCCCTGTATTACTGTACCTCCACACCGGGGTATAGGATCCATCCCTGTATTACTGTACCTCCACACCGGGGTATAGGGTCCATCCCTGTATTACTGTACCTCCACACCGGGGTATAGGGTCCATCCCTGTATTACTGTACCTCCACACCGGGGTATAGGATCCATCCCTGTATTACTGTACCTCCATCCATCCCTGTATTACTGTACCTCCACACCGGGGTATAGGGTCCATCCCTGTATTACTGTACCTCCACACCGGGGTATAGGATCCATCCCTGTATTACTGTACCTCCACACCGGGGTATAGGATCCATCCCTGTATTACTGTACCTCCACACCGGGGTATAGGATCCATCCCTGTATTACTGTACCACACCGGGGTATAGGGTCCATCCACACCACACCGGGTATAGGGTCCATCCCTGTATTACTGTACCTCCACACCGGGGTATAGGATCCATCCCTGTATTACTGTACCTCCACACCGGGGTATAGGATCCATCCCTGTATTACTGTACCTCCACACCGGGGTATAGGGTCCATCCCTGTATTACTGTACACACACCGGGGTATAGGATCCATCCCTGTATTACTGTACCTCCACACCGGGGTATAGGATCCATCCCTGTATTACTGTACCTCCACACCGGGGTATAGGATCCATCCCTGTATTACTGTACCTCCACACCGGGGTATAGGATCCATCCCTGTATTACTGTACCTCCACACCGGGGTATAGGGTCCATCCATCCTGTATTACTGTACCTCCACACCGGTATAGGATCCATCCCTGTATAGGGTCCATCCCTGTATTACTGTACCATCCACACCGGGGTATAGGATCCATCCCTGTATTACTGTACCTCCACACCGGGGTATAGGATCCATCCCTGTATTACTGTACCTCCACACCGGGGTATAGGGTCCATCCCTGTATTACTGTACCTCCACACCGGGGTATAGGATCCATCCCTGTATTACTGTACCTCCACACCGGGGTATAGGGTCCATCCCTGTATTACTGTACCTCCACACTGTATTACTGTACCTCCACACCGGGGTATAGGGTCCATCCCTGTATTACTGTACCTCCACACCGGGTATAGGATCCATCCCTGTATTACTGTACCTCCACACCGGGGTATAGGGTCCATCCCTGTATTACTGTACCTCCACACCGGGGTATAGGGTCCATCCCTGTATTACTGTACCTCCACACCGGGGTATAGGATCCATCCCTGTATTACTGTACCTCCACACCGGGGTATAGGGTCCATCCCTGTATTACTGTACCTCCACACCGGGGGGTTAGGGTCCATCCCTGTATTACTGTACCTCCACACCGGGGTATAGGATCCATCCCTGTATTACTGTACCTCCACACCGGGGTATAGGGTCCATCCCTGTATTACTGTACCTCCACACCGGGGTATAGGATCCATCCCTGTATTACTGTACCTCCACACCGGGGTATAGGATCCATCCCTGTATTACTGTACCTCCACACCGGGGTATAGGGTCCATCCCTGTATTACTGTACCTCCACACCGGGGTATCCCTGTATTAGGGTCCATCCCTGTATTACTGTACCTCCACACCGGGGTATAGGATCCATCCCTGTATTACTGTACCTCCACACCGGGGTATAGGGTCCATCCCTGTATTACTGTACCTCCACACCGGGGTATAGGGTCCATCCCTGTATTACTGTACCTCCACACCGGGGTCCATCCC
The DNA here is from genome assembly GCF_021184085.1 of Oncorhynchus gorbuscha. Classification (NCBI taxonomy): domain Eukaryota; kingdom Metazoa; phylum Chordata; class Actinopteri; order Salmoniformes; family Salmonidae; genus Oncorhynchus; species Oncorhynchus gorbuscha. The sequence goes on along the minus strand of NW_025745772.1, from coordinate 35,904 downwards.
TGGATCCATCCATCCCTGTATTACTGTACCTCCACACCGGGGTATAGGGTCCATCCCTGTATTACTGTACCTCCACACCGGGGTATAGGATCCATCCCTGTATTACTGTACCTCCACACCGGGGTATAGGGTCCATCCCTGTATTACTGTACCTCCACACCGGGGTATAGGATCCATCCCTGTATTACTGTACCTCCACACCGGGGTATAGGATCCATCCCTGTATTACTGTACCTCCACACTGGGGTATAGGATCCATCCCTGTATTACTGTACCTCCACACGGGGTATAGGATCCATCCCTGTATTTCTGTACCTCCACACCGGGGTATAGGATCCATCCCTGTATTACTGTACCTCCACACCGGGGTATAGGGTCCATCCCTGTATTACTGTACCTCCACACCGGGGTATAGGATCCATCCCTGTATTACTGTACCTCCACACCGGGGTATAGGATCCATCCCTGTATTACTGTACCTCCACACCGGGGTATAGGATCCATCCCTGTATTACTGTACCTCCACACCGGGGTATAGGGTCCATCCCTGTATTACTGTACCTCCACACCGGGGTATAGGGTCCATCCCTGTATTACTGTACCTCCACACCGGGGTATCCCTGTAGGGTCCATCCCTGTATTACTGTACCTCCACACCGGGGTATAGGATCCATCCCTGTATTACTGTACCTCCACACTGGGGTATAGGGTCCATCCCTGTATTACTGTACCTCCACACCGGGGTATAGGATCCATCCCTGTATTACTGTACCTCCACACCGGGGTATAGGGTCCATCCCTGTATTACTGTACCTCCACACCGGGGTATAGGATCCATCCCTGTATTACTGTACCTCCACACTGGGGTATAGGATCCATCCCTGTATTACTGTACCTCCACACCGGGGTATAGGATCCATCCCTGTATTACTGTACCTCCACACCGGGGTATAGGATCCATCCCTGTATTTCTGTACCTCCACACCGGGGTATAGGATCCATCCCTGTATTACTGTACCTCCACACCGGGGTATAGGGTCCATCCCTGTATTACTGTACCTCCACACCGGGGTATAGGATCCATCCCTGTATTACTGTACCTCCACACCGGGGTATAGGATCCATCCCTGTATTACTGTACCTCCACACCGGGGTATAGGGTCCATCCCTGTATTTCTGTACCTCCACACCGGGGTATAGGATCCATCCCTGTATTACTGTACCTCCACACCGGGGTATAGGATCCATCCCTGTATTACTGTACCTCCACACCGGGGTATAGGGTCCATCCCTGTATTTCTGTACCTCCACACCGGGGTATAGGATCCATCCCTGTATTACAGTACCTCCACACCGGGGTATAGGGTCCATCCCTGTATTACTGTACCTCCACACCGGGGTATAGGATCCATCCCTGTATTTCTGTACCTCCACACAGGGGTATAGGATCCATCCCTGTATTACTGTACCTCCACACCGGGGTATAGGATCCATCCCTGTATTTCTGTACCTCCACACCGGGGTATAGGATCCATCCCTGTATTACTGTACCTCCACACCGGGGTATAGGATCCATCCCTGTATTACTGTACCTCCACACCGGGGTATAGGATCCATCCCTGTATTACTGTACCTCCACACCGGGGTATAGGATCCATCCCTGTATTACTGTACCTCCACACCGGGGTATAGGATCCATCCCTGTATTTCTGTACCTCCACTCCGGGGTATAGGGTGTCTCTCTTCTATTCTTACCTGGCAGGTTCTGAAAGCTTCTGGAAGCTCCTTGTCAATGACTGCTCATTATGCGGTCAACAACATGTCACGATTTATTAAGACGTCCTTACTCAGCAGCACAGCGCTCCCTTCCTGCCCAAGGCATCACAAATAGATTGGTGGCGATGGGCCCTGTTGCTGCTGCCGGCAGCATCTCCTAAAGGGTGGGCTGTCTAGGCGTGTTGCGGCATATCTCGCCTCCCTGCTCCCAGTGGGGATTAATACAGGTATTTAATACAGGTATTAATCCCCACAATAGATCAGATACACAGAGAGAGAGAGAGAGAGAGAGAGAGAGAGAGAGAGAGAGAGAGAGAGAGAGAGAGAGAGAGAGAGAGAGAGAGAGAGAGAGATCCTTTCATGTCTATCTGCACATTCTTTGTTGTGGGTAAACATCTAAAAAGCCTGTTTAGACTAAAGGGGTGATGATGTATGAGGGAGTGGGAGTGCACATATACACATACACACTCGGGTACAAGTACGTACGTACACACGCACGCACGCACGCACACACACACACACACACACACACACACACACACACACACACACACACACACACACACACACACACACACACACACACACACACACACACACACACACACACACACACACACACACACACACACACACACACACAGACAGACAGACAGACAGACAGACAGACAGACAGACAGACAGACAGACAGACAGACAGACAGACAGACAGACAGACAGACAGACAGACAGACAGACAGACAGACAGACAGACAGACAGACAGACAGACAGACAGACAGACAGACAGACAGACAGACAGACAGACAGACAGACAGACACTTGGGAACACATACGTGCACACACATTCTGTGGAGTTGTTAAGAGGGAAAAAGCATTGTTGGGAGTGTTGAGAATATGATGGTGCACAGGCACGGACAGAAACACCAGTACACACACACACACACACACACACACACCCTCCCCCCACACACTATAGTCATGCAGTATCTACTGCCAGGTTGTGTTTTTGTTCTGTGACTGTTGCAGTGGTGTTGAGGTGTGTGAGCTGACACATAAATGCTTGTGTTTATCACAGCTTTTATCACCGTCACCTCAGTGCTGTTAGCTGCCTGCCGTCACAAACCATGAGAAGAAACAGAGGGGGTCACACCTGCAGGGGCAGAGGGGTGGAGAGTTGGGGAAGGGGAATGCCACAGACCCAGACCAGGTTTACTATAGAATGACTTTAGCAGTGACAGGATCTCTCACATACCTGCTTTACTAGAAAGCCATGTTTTCACATTTCCTTATGGGCCAGGTTTCTCGTCTGAGACATTCAATCAAACCCGTTTTTCCTGGTTTGTTGGAAAAGTCAAAAAACAAACGTCATTCTTTATTTGCTGTGAAATTGATGTGTTTTGGACTCCTGCTCGCCATAGAAGGGCAGCACAACAAACATGTATTCACTGAAGCATGCCTTTCCAGGAACAATATACATGTTTAACTAATCCTGAATGCCAGCTCACTGCTTTTCATTGGATAGGGCGTTAGATAAATGCATATTATATGGTGTTCATTTTGAAACCAGGTTTGACCAGAGATTACCTGCTGAGTTGCATGCTATGCAGTTTGTCTGTAACTGCATGGGGTAGAGAAGAGGGTAAGCATGTGTGAGTCTGTTAATGTGTCACACCTCTAGAGTAAGGGTGCTGGGGCTGACCAGGGACTGCAGAAGGAAAGAAAAACAGAAGAGAGAGAATAGAGGAAGACGGAACCATGTGCACAGGATTCTCTTCTATTTCACAGTACTTCAACGTTGCTCAGTTCACTCCCTCCCCCCTCTCTCTCATACACACTCCCCCTCTCTCTCGCTCAGCTGCTCTCCCTCCCCTCCTGTGGATGGTGTAGCTCTCTCTCTCTCTCCTCTCTGTCTGGCGGAGCCGTGGACAGGATTGGAGGCTAGTAGTGAGTGACTGCGGAGAGAGAGAGAGACTGAAGAGAAGAGAGGAGAGCAGAGCAGAAGAGAGATCTATATTAGCAGTATCTCTGCTGGATACCTCTTCAATATTTCAATCAGAATTCTTCCTCAACCAGCTCGAGCCTCACACTTCCCACCGGACCCCCATCACCCTACCCTTACCAGGGGGACATATGAACAGCACAGAGGGTTTACCACCCCGGACCTCCACACAGGGAGCCATGTAATACCCCCTTGCGCTGCTGAATTTCCCCAAATCGGTGCTCTGAATCGGGATTGAAACCAAGGATTGTATCCCCCCTGCCAGAAACCCCCTCCTGGGTTTGTGGATCTTCTCTAGCTGCAAGAGGAGGAAGGGAAGGGAGGGACTGCTAGGTCTCTGCATACCTGGCTGGGAGACACTCTTCTCTGGGGAAGTGTGGGGTGTGTGCCCCCCTTGGGCTGGAGGCCAGCGCTCCAGCACCATGGATTACCTACCTGGGATTGTACTGTTGCTGCTGTTCTGCGGGGCGGTGGTGCCGGGGCAGGGGGAGCCCAAGCACAGCGTCCCCAGGTTAAAGCTCTCCTACAGGGGTAAGTGTGAATGTTCTCTCTGCCCCCTGCCTCCCTGGTTCTTTCTCTGGTTCTGCTACAGCCGCCAGCATGGCTCCAGGAGAAATTATGTGTGCTGTCTGAGTTACTCATCCTCTTTGTGTGCACTCTCTCCTTTCTTTATTTCTTTCTTTCTTTCTTTGCCTCTCACTCTTCGGTGTATCTTCCCCTCTGTCTGCTCCTCTATCTACGTATCTCAACAATTTATCTTTAATTGTTCAATTCTCTCAATCTTTTCTCTCTCTCTCTCTCTCTCTCTCTCTCTCTCTCTCTCTCTCTCTCTCTCTCTCTCTCTCTCTCTCTCTCTCTCTCTCTCTCTCTCTCTCTCTCTCTCTCTCTCTCTCTCTCTCTCTCTCTCTCTCTCTCTCTCCCTCTCTATCTCTCTTTCTCTCTCTCTCTCTTTCTCTCTCGCTCTCTCGCTCTCTCTCTCTCTCTCCTGCTTCCCCTCTCTTTATTTCTCTCTCTCCCACTTAGAATAATGATTTCTCCTTAGCCTTAGATTGTATTCTCCTTACGGTCAGATTGTTTCCATATGCGGACAGGGGACTTGGTTAAATGTATGTATTGGCCCTCGCATTCATTTTCCCCGTCCACTGTCCCCTTCAGAACTACCGCTGCACTGCCGTGAAACACATAAATACACACACACACACACACACACACACACACACACACACACACACACACACACACACACACACACACACACACACACACACACACACACACACACACACACACACACACACACACACACACACACACACACACACACACACACACACACACACACACACACACACACACACACACACACACACACACACACACACACACACACACACACACACACACACACACACACACACACACACACACAATACACAATGTACGCATAGACACGAACGGACATGCAAATTCTGTACACACACACTTTACGGGGTTAATCCGGTCTCCCTAGTTCTCAGTAACCCCAAAATCGATTTACCAGCTATTCTCCAAAGTCAACAAGTACTTCTGCTTCTGCTTAGGAGAAGGTCTGCATGCACACACACACATCGTACTGTTTTACCAGATATACTGCATATGGAAAAGATATGCCCTGGATTCAGAGGGTTGTTCAGGGCACAGCGCTACAGAATATTCATGACCGGCATGATGTCTCTATGATATAGAATAAGGTCCGCTATGGACTCCACCCAGGTGAGTGTATCACTCATCACTCACACATCTGGCTGGGTACCGTTCATACGGTGCTCCTGTGAGCTTTTGTCGGGCGAGTCAACATGTTATTCTGCCTTCCCTCTGTGTTATTTTGAGGTAGAAGACTGTGGAGAGACCTCAGAGCCGGCTCTCTCCTTTCTCTCTCACACCTAGACTAAATCAAGCTCTTTGTAATGGCAGACCTTTCATCTCGGGGCTAAAATAAACCACAGACATTTTTGGCATATTTTGGGACGTTTCGTTTAATGTCGGTCGTCTGAGAGGCGAGCTGTTGCGGTTCCTTGTCCAAAACATGACCAAAAGTACATGGCTAGAGAGCTGTGTGGTATCTCCATTTTCTCTCTCTCTCTCTCTCTCTCTCTCTCAGTTTCTCTCTCAGTTTCTCTCTCTCTCTCTCTCTCTCTCTCTCTCTCTCTCTCTCTCTCTCTCTCTCTCTCTCTCTCTCTCTCTCTCTCTCTCTCTCTCTCTTCATCTCCTTTAAAAAAATATACATTCCTAAAATTTACAAATATGGGCAATTTGTCCTTTTTTCAGGCTGGGAATAAGGTTAGGTTGTTGAGGAAAAGAGTGCTTCTGGTTTAGAGGGGTGTTACTGCTTTGAAATGAGTGTCACGTTAATTTTATTCCAATGAGAGAAGTTTAGATTTAACTTGTGCACAGCAAGGCCTGTATGAACTTGACATAACATTATTTTTAATCAGAGAATAAATCACATTTATCAGCAGTTTTCTTAATCAAAGTATACATTTAGCAGACGCTCTTATACAAAGCGACATACCGGCACACTTAGGGTTAAGTGCCTTGCACAAGGGCACATCAATATATGGTTCACTTAGTTGGCTCTGGGATTCAAACCAGTGACTTTTCAGTTACTGGCCCAACACTCAACCACTGGGCTACCGTTATATGGCTCTACCGGATGTATACATGCTCTTATTAGTGGAGTGTCCTGTAACACCCTGCTCTGTCTCTAGGGGGCACTATGTTGAAGATGTTTCTCTGTGCAGTCAAGGGTCAAGTAGTGTGCTGTAAAAACCGCCGTAAAACTCAGCTCCACCTGCACCGCCACCGCGTCACATCCTTCCGAGGTAACAATCTACACCAGGAATAGCCCAGAGGCATCATGGGAAAATGTGTTTCTCTTCATTAAAACGGTTCCCAAGATTAAGCCATCTGTCAGTTGACTAGAACAGCAATACTGGTCTTCTGTGATCTGCCTCACTTGTTTTTCTGACAGGACGCCATGTTGCTGTCTGACAAGGGGGGAAAGATGTGTCATTGATGAAAGGTGTCATTAGGTGATACGAAGCTGAACTGCATTGTATACAGTGGGTGATTGAAATGTGTAGTCAGACCAACCAAAGCACATCAAAGCTGTCGCTCTGTCTGTCTTTAACGTTCTTGCTGCAGCTTGGTGTGTGTGACGACTCAACACCATCCCTCCAGTGATTTCCTCTTCAGACTGAAAGTGGCATGTGTGTATTCAGCCGGGGTGGGATGTGTCAGATCTGACACAGACACAGATAATTAGACACCTGGCTGAATGTGATGACGAGTGTGTGTGCGTGTCTGTGTGTGTGCGTGAGTGTGTTTGTGCGCAGTGTGTTTGTGAGCAGTGTGTGCGTGTGCTCTTGTGTATGCTCATACTCATGAGTGAGTGTGTGTGTGTGTGTGTGTGTGTGTGTGTGTGTGTGTGTGTGTGTGTGTGTGTGTGTGTGTGTGTGTGTGTGTGTGTGTGTGTGTGTGTGTGTGTGTGTGTGTGTGTGTGTGTGTGTGTGTGTGTGTGTACATGTGTTTGTCTCAGAGGTAGAGGGGCCCACAGGTGTTGGATGGCTCTCTTGATGCCTGTCGACTGAAACCTTTCTGTTCACACCCACACGTTGGCTAATGGAGAGAGGGAGAGAGGGAAGAGGGAGAGAGGGAAGAGGGGGAGAGGGAAGAGGGGGAGAGGGAGAGAGGGAAGAGGGAGAGAGGGAAGAGGGGGAGAGGGAGAGAGGGAGAGAGGGAAGAGGGGGAGAGCGAAGAGGGGAAGGAGGAGATGAGAGAGGGAGGGAAGCGTTGCTTTAATGAAGGGTGCTGGCAGACTTACAGTAGACTAGGCGGGAGAGAGACTGGTTGTTAAGTGTTGTACCATTCATTCTCTCTCCCTCTGTGAATCTGGCATAGCAATTAAGTCAAATAAACGACGAGGAGGAATTCTCCAGTGAAGGACAGTCAAACGAGCACAGAGTAAACATTTTCCCAGGAGAAGGATCATCCAGCGAGAGGAGAGCTCTTTCCCCAAGGAGGGACATTCAGACAAGTGCAGGACAGCAGTTTGTGTCCCCGGGAAGGACAGTCAAACAAATGCGGAATGAGCAGTTTGTGCAGGAAAATAAGAACAGAAAAACTAAAGCACATTGAGTGACCTTTCTCCTGTGAAGGCTGGCGAAGCGAGTCCAGAGTGAATGATTTCCCTGTGGGGTCAGTCAGGGAGACATTCCCAGTGAAGGATCTGTCCTCAGAAGACCAGAGTAATGATCAGAGTTAATTATTTTCTTCTTTCCCGCAAGTAACTGGAGTTAAGTCTATGTTAAGGTAATCGTTTATAGTTTATTAAATAACGTCGCTTAGATTGTCGATAGACCGCAACTAGTCCCAAGCATTGAATGGATCATGAGACAAAGCAAGTCAAAGTTAGCCAAATATGAATTCTAATGCTCAATGTCATTGAATGGATTATGCTCTAACGCAGATCAAGGTATAGGTTATTACAGCATTGTCTTTCACACAGCAGTGCAACCTGGACATACTGTACTGTATTACGGTCATCCCAGTAGTATTCAACCTGGGAAACACTGACCCCTGCAGGTTACAACAAGCACACACAAGTTTCATGTTTTATTAGTCATAGACTACATGACCAAAAGTAAGTGGACATGCTCGTCAAACATCTCATTCCAAAATCATGGGCATTAATATGGAATTGGTCCTCTCCCCTCCACTCTCCTGGGAAGGCTTTCTACTAGCTGTTGGAACAATGCTGTGGGGACGATTTGTCCTTGCTCGCAATTTGCTTTCCAATTCATCCCAAAGTTGTTTGATGGGGTTGAGGTCAGGGCTCTGAGCAGGGTAGTCAAGTTCTTCCACACCGATCTCGACAAACCATTTCTGTATGGACCTTTTGCACAGGGGCATTGCAATGCTGAAACCGGAAAGGGCCTTCCCCAAACTGCCACAAAGTCAGAAGCACATAATTGTCTAGAATGTCATTGCATGCTGTAGGGTTGAGATTTCCCTTCACTCGAAGTAAGGGGCCTAGCCCAAACCATGAAAAATAGCCCCAGACCCATTCCGCCTGGTATTGCACATTTTAGGCTTGTGCGCGGCTGCTCAGCCATGGAAACCCATTTCATGAAGCTCCCGACGAACAGTTATTGTGCTGGCGATGCTTCTAGAGGCAGTTTGGAACTCAGTACTGAGTGTTACAACCTAGGACAGACGATTTTTACGTGCTTCAGCACTCGGCGGTCCCGTTCTGTGAGCTTATGTGGCCTACCACTTTGCGGCTGAGCCGTTGTTGCTCCTAGGTGTTTCCACTTCACAGCACTAACAGTTGACTGGGGCAGCTCGAACAGGGCAGAAATTTGACGAACTGACTTGTTGCAAAGGTGGCATCCTATAACAATGCCACGTTGAAAGTCACTGAGCTCTTGAGCTCTTGAATAAGGCCATTCTACTGCCAATGTTTGTCTATGGAGTGTGCATGGCTGTGTGCTCAATTTTATACACCTGTCAGCAACAGGTGTGGATGAAATAGCCGGATTCAACAATTTTAAGGTGTGTCCACATACTTTTGTATATATAGTGTATATACAGGATACACATCATATACACTGTCTAACAAAAAGCTTACTTGCAGGTTTCTCTTCGACAACGCAACACCAATAAGAAACAATAAATATAAGAATAAACATTTTAGCGTAAGCATAATACAGGAAGGCACAATTTATAGTCCAATATTTACACATGTATCAGATAAAGGGGGATGTGGGAGCAAGTCTTTAAATTGTGCAGTATTAGAAATAGTGAATAAGAGTCTGGTAGCAGCAATTGTGATGGGTGTAGATGTGTGAGTGAGTGAGTGAGTGAGTGAGTGAGTGAGTGAGTGAGTGAGTGATAAGGTGCAAGAGAGTCAGTACAGGTGGACAGTCCAGTTCAAGTGTTCAGCAGTCTGATGGCTTGTAGATAGAAACTGTCTCTGAGCCTGTTGGTAATAGAGTGAACAACTCAAAGCTGGGGTGTGTGTGGGGTCCTTGATGATGCTGCTGCATGCCTTGCTCAGACACCGTTTCATTAGATGTCCTGGATGAGTGGGAACACGGCCCCAGTGGAGGGCCTTACAATCATGGACGGAGAAATCCTCTACCAGGCTGGGATGCAACCGGTCAGGATGCTCTCGATGATGCAGTGGTAGTATTTGGAGAGGTGTCAAATTTAGCCTTAGGAAGTAGAGACGCTGTTGCTCCCTCTTGACAGGAGTGGTGGTGTTACTGGTCCTTGTCAAGTCCGCGGTGATGTAGATGCCAAGGAACTTAAAACTGCTGACTCTCTACTGAAGTCCCATTGATGTGGATCGGGCGTGTTCCTTCCTGTGCTTCCTGAAGTCAACAATCAACTCCTTTGTTTTGCTGATGTTGAGGGAGAGGTTGTTGTCCTGGCATCACAATGCCACTTCACTTACCTTCTCCCCATAGGCTGACTCGTCGTTGTTGGTTATCAGGCCTACAACCGTGGTGTCGTCAGCAAACTAGATGATGGAGTTGGTGTCGTGCAAAGCCACATGGCCGTGGGTGAAAAGAGAGAGAGAGAGAGAGAGGGAGAGAGAGAGAGAGAGAGAGAGAGAGAGAAATAGAGAGAGAAAGAGAGATAGAAATAGAGAGAGAGAGAGAGAGAGAGAGAGAGAGAGAGAGAGAGAGAGAGAGAGAGAGAGAGAGAATGTGTGAGAGAGAGAAAAGAGATAGAAATAGAGAGAAAATAGAGAGAAAGAGAGAGAGAGAGAGAGAGAGAGAGAGAGAGAGAGAGAGAGAGAGAGAGAGAGAGAGAGAGAGAATGTGTGAGAGAGAGAGAGAAATAGAGAGAGAGAAATAGAGAGAGAAATAGAGAGAGAGAGAGAGAGAGAGAGAGAAATAGAGAGAGAGAGAGAGAGAGAGAGAGAGAGAGAGAGAGAGAGAGAGAGAGAATGCAAGACAGACCAAGACAGTGAACGTGAGATGAACCATTGCAACATGAGAGATGGGACTCATAAAACTATTGTGATTGTAAAAAAGACACACATCTCTCGCGGAGCTTGGGGGAATATTAAAAGGCTTGTTAAACAACCTGATAGTTACTCTCCTCTGGGGGTAATTACTGGGCCCTTTAACCTCTTAATGAAGACCCCGGTCATCCCGCAGTGACCTGTTTCGGATGGGTGGAACTGTAATAGAGGGAAGAGACTAGCCCGCCCTCGGAATTCACTCGGAACCATTCAAAATAGACACTCTCTCTCGGCATGGAACCGCACTCCAACTCAACGCAGTCTGGAGTAGAGCTAACCCATAATAACCCCGTCGAGTTCCACAGAGACCTCTCTCTTGCTCTCCCTCTCTCTCTGGTGGATCTGTCCATTCTATGGGCCTCCTCTGACAGAGCGGATGTGGATAATTATAAGGTGTGCTCCCAACGCGCCGACCGACCCCTGAGATGTCTGCCTTCTCCTCCGTCTCTCCTTCCTCTCCTCCTCCTTCAGTTCAGTCGCTCTCAGGCAGCTCACAATACCGCAGCCCCTAAGTACAGTTTTCAGTCAGGCTCCTCCAGTTGACTTTCTCTCCCAGTCTGCCTAGTTAGCAGGAAAGGGCAGCATGCATACCCCCCCCCATCTCAAACCATTCCATCCCAGGCAGAATAATGTCAGTACTCTGAGCAGACCACAACACTGGGCAACTCCCATTACTGTGGGCCAGTTTGTATACTGCAGAATGAGTCAACTTGTGTATAACACACAGGGTTGCACAATGACATGATGGCTTTGGAGAACAAACAGTCATTAATCAAAGCATTTAACGATCTGTGTAATACCCAAGCTTGTTTTATAGTGTTGCTTGAACATTTGTGACGGGGCTACAGATGTTGTATCTTAATCCTGCAGCAACAGGAAATGTGTAGATTATAATTAAATGGACATTTTTGTAGGGGGTTGATAAGAAGTCTTTTTAAACCTTGAATACACTACAGATGCTACAGACCATTTTGTGAGAAGACGGATTTTCGGGATGTACCATGGTCTGACAAACACTGCTCTAGCTGTGTCACCTTTCACTGCAGATGTGGAAGTGTATCTCTAGCTTAAAGTGACGGATGTTACGGGTATTTGTCCACGGGGTGTCCGTGGCGGCGCGGACATCAACGTTAGGGTTAAAGCAAGTGGTGAAAACTGACTGGGAGAGATTGAATATGTCAATAAACACTCCAGCCTGCTGGTCTGCACACGTCTGTGCCGGTAGCCTTGCAAGGGTTAACATGCTTGTATGTTACAGACACAATGTGTGGCTTGTGTTTTAGGCACTTTTGCACTTCAGTTCTGTTCCTTATTTGGAATGGAACGTTTTCATATTAGTGTTGAGAAATGTGTGCTCTTTAGAGTTACGTTGACATTCACAAGCTGTGGTTTGGTGTTGATGAGTTTTGGTCAAGTTCAGTGCATCTCCCAATATGTTTATTTAGCCGAGGCAGAGCATGCAATCCCCAAAGCAGATTCCATGTACAACTTTCATTGTCAACTACGCAGAAGATGACTGAGTTTGGAGCGTTTTTATGTCATCTTTCTTTTTACAGGAAGTCAATGCTGAGACCAAGGTCTCTTCTGATGACATACCGGTCTAGCACAACAAATCACATCAAAATACAATATACACATGAAAATACACATTATTATACACAGCAAATCACATCAAAATACAATATACACATTAAAATAAACATTATTATACACAACAAATCACACCAAAATACAATATACACGTTAAAATACACATCATTATACACAACCATACACATCAGAATACAATATACACATTAAAATAGACATTATTATACACAACAATAGACATCAGAATACAATATACACATTAAAATATACATTATTATACACAACAAATCACATCAGAATACAATATACACATTAAAATACACAACCATACACATCAGAATACAATATACACATTAAAATACACATTATTATACACAACCATACACATCAGAATACAATATACACATTAAAATACACATTATTATACACAGCAATACACATCAAAATAAAATTTAACTATTAAAATACACATTATCTTACACAACAATACATGAAAAGCAAAACACAGTCATAAAAGACACATTCTTCAGTAAAAAGGTCCCTTAACTGCCGTCTGAAATGTCCTAAACAGAGGCACCTATTCGTCCAATATGAAAGTGCATTGGAGATCATTCCACACGTAAGGCAGATATACCCAACTCAGTGGAGATCGAAGGAGTTAGCCATCCCTAAGACCGGGTATCTCATAGGTATATAAGTTAACAGTTAAGTATGGTACGGCGGAAGTTCATCCTTATAGAATGGATGTATACTTGTCATTTTGACTATGGTTACGGTGAGGACATTGGGTCCAGTGTGTGACAGGGATGACTCCTGTGTTTTATGTATAGAGGGTTTGGTTACTGAGTAGACATTGCATTGCAGCAGTGTGTGTGGATCAGACCCAGCTGCTAAGGCTTGTCAGTCAGCCTCAAGGAGCGCCACTCCAGGGTCATGTTTCACCCAGGCTAACGTCTCTATGGTGTGCATGTGTAAAAGTCTCTGTTTGTCTGTCTGTGTGTGTGCATGGATGTGTGTGTATCCGCCTGTCTCTCTGTCAGTCCGTCTCTCTGTCAGGCTGTCTCTCTGTCAGTCTGTCAGTCTGTCTCTCTGTCAGTCTGTCTCTCTGTCAGTCTGTCAGTCTGTCTCTCTGTCAGTCCGTCTCTCTGTCAGTCTGTCTCTCTGTCAGTCTGTCAGTCTGTCTCTCTGTCAGTCTGTCTCTCTGTCAGTCTGTCAGTCTGTCTCTCTGTCAGTCCGTCTCTCTGTCAGTCTGTCTCTCTGTCAGTCTGTCAGTCTGTCTCTCTGTCTCTCTGTCAGTCCGTCTCTCTGTCAGTCTGTCGGTTTGTCTCTCTGTCAGTCTGTCTCTCTGTCACTCTGTCAGTCTTTCTGTCTCTCTGTCCCTTTGTCAGTATGTCAGTCTGTCTCTCTGTCTCTCTGTCCCTCTGTCAGTCTGTCAGTCTGTCAGTCTGTCCGTCTCTCTGTTCCTCTGTCAGTATGTCAGTCTGTCTCTCTGTCAGTCTGTCTCTCTGTCTCACTGTCTCTCTGTCAGTCTGTCTCTCTGTCAGTCTGTCTCTCTGTCAGTCTGTCCCTCTGTCAGTCTGTCCCTCTGTCTCAGTCAGTTCATCTATGTGTTTGTGTCAGCCTTTTGTGTATATGTTCATTGTTGGAGCGTGAGACTCTTGGTCTAATCTCTAACTCTTTGGTAAGCCTTAGTAATGTTGAACATTATGCTTGACTAAAGACATACCATACTAACAGTGGAGGGCAACAGACACGACCTCACCAACCACCGCTGTCTTTCAAAACCCAATCCATCAGTGGGTCTAATGATCCACCAATCTTTCCCTTTCAGCAAAGCTTAGTGGCTGTGTTGGTGTGTGGTTTTGCAACTTCCTGCCTGTGTGTGTGTGTGTGTGTGTGTGTGTGTGTGTGTGTGTGTGTGTGTGTGTGTGTGTGTGTGTGTGTGTGTGTGTGTGTGTGTGTGTGTGTGTGTGTGTGTGTGTGTGTGTGTGTGTGTGTGTGTGTGTGTGCGTGCATGCGTGCATGATTTCATCATAATTGAGAAAAGGGACAACAATGTCTTGCATGAGTGGGCATTCTGCAGTCACGGGGATTTGGGGTTGAACCGTTTCTGCAGTCACGGGGTTTTGGGGTTGAACCGTTTCTGCAATCACGGGGTTTTGGGGTTGAACCGTTTCTGCAATCACGGTCAAGGGGGGGTTTAAGGGTTGAACTGTTTCTGCAGTCACGGGGGTTTAAGGGTTGAACTGTTTCTGCAGTCACGGTGGGTTTAAGGGTTGAACCGTTTCTGTGGTCAAGGGAGGTTTAAGGGTTGAACCGTTTCTGCAGTCACGGGGGTTTAAGGGTTGAACTGTTTCTGCTGTCACGGGGGGTTTAAGGGTTGAACCGTTTCTGGAGTCACGGGGGGTTTAAGGGTTGAACCGTTTCTGCAGTCACGGGGGGTTTAAGGGTTGAACCGTTTCTGCAGTCACAGGGGGTTTAAGGGTTGAACCATTTCTGTTGTCATGGGCTGGTTAAACTACTCTCTGTGGTCTACTCCCAGTGTCAGGAAGAGAATACAACTAAGTAAATGGTTCCACATATGATCCTTCTCCCCCTCTCACTTTCTCTCACTTTCTCCCCCTCTCAGTTTCTCTCAGTTTCTCTCCCTCTCACTTTCTCTCACTTTCTCCCCCTCTCAGTTTCTCTCAGTTTCTCTCCCTCTCACTTTCTCTCAGTTTCTCCCCCTCTCACTTTCTCTCAGTTTCTCTCTCTCTCAGTTTCTCCCCCTCTCAGTTTCTCTCAGTTTCTCCCACTCTCAGTTTCTCTCACTTTCTCTCAGTTTCTCCCTCTCTCTCTCTCTCTCTCTCTCTCTCTCTCTCTCTCTCTCTCTCTCTCTCTCTCTCTCTCTCTCTCTCTCAGTTTCTCTCTCTCTCTCTCTTTCTCTCTCTCAGTTTCTCTCTCTTTCTCTCTCTCTCTCTCTCTCTCTCTCTCTCTCTCTCTCTCTCTCTCTCTCTCTCTCTCTCTCTCTCTCTCTCTCTCTCTCTCTCTCTCTCTCTCAGTTTCTCTCTCTCTCTCTCTCCCTCTTTCTCTCCCACTGCAGCTCAAAGAAAAACAGAAATGTCATGCGGTTACTCAGAAATATATTATTTCGCCCAAGAAAGATGAGTATCCATTCTTAGCCCACTCATATAAAGAGTTTGTGGTTGGGGATGTCTTGTTAGGGTGGCTGATTCATATCCTATAGTGGGTTGAGTTGACCTACGCACATCGTGTTAGAAAGTAAAGCATGAGTTGTAGATACAGATGAAGTCGGAAGTTTACATACACCTTTGCCAAAAACATTTAAACTCAGTTTTTCACAATTCCTGACACTTCATCCTCGTAAAAGTCCCTGTCTTAGTTCAGTTGGGATCACCACTTTATTGTAAGAATGTGAAATGTCAGAATAATATCAGAGAGAATGATTTATTTCAGCTTTTATTTCTTTCATCACATTCCCTGTGGGTCAGAAGTTTACATACACTCAATTAGTATTTGGTAGCATTGCCTTTAAATTGTTTAACTTGGGTCAAACTTTTCAGGTAGCCTTCCACAAGCTTCCCACAATAAGTTTGGTTATTTTTGGCCCATTCCTCCTGACAGAGCTGGTGTAACTGAGTCAGGTTTGTAGGCCTTCTTGCTTGCACAAACTTTTTCATTTCTGCCCACA
Source organism: Oncorhynchus gorbuscha (assembly GCF_021184085.1). Taxonomy (NCBI): domain Eukaryota; kingdom Metazoa; phylum Chordata; class Actinopteri; order Salmoniformes; family Salmonidae; genus Oncorhynchus; species Oncorhynchus gorbuscha. The sequence continues at coordinate 19,775 of NW_025745772.1, read as the reverse complement.
GATTTTCTATAGGATGAGGTCAGTGTAACGTCGTTCTTCGTTTGTCGAAAGAGAGTCGGACTGAAATGCAGCGTGGTGGTTACTCATGACTTTAATAGAAAAAGTGACACATGAAATAACTATACAAAATACAAAAACAACAAACGGAACGTGAAACCTAATTACAGCCTATCTGGTGAAACTACACAGAGACAGGAACAATCACCCACGAAATACAAAGCGAAACCCAGGCTACCTAAATACGGTTCCCAATCAGAGACAACGAGAATCACCTGACTCTGATTGAGAACCGCCTCAGGCAGCCAAGCCTATGCAACACCCCTACTCAGCCGTAATCCCAATAATACAAAAACCGCAATACGAACCACAACATATAAACCCATGTCACACCCTGGCCTGACCAAACATATAACTAAAACACAAAATACAATGATCAAGGCGTGACAGTCAGGGCTTTGTCAGGGCCACTCCAATACCTTGCCTTTGTTGTCCATTTTACCACAACTTTGGAAGTGTGCTTGGGGTCATTGTCCATTTGGAAGACCCATTTGTGACCAAGCTTTAACTTCCTGACTGGTGTCTTGAGATGTTGCTTCAATATATCCACATAATTTTCCCACCTCATGATGCCATCTATTTTGTGACGTGCACCAGTCCCTCCTGCAGCAAAGCACCTTCACTACATGATGCTGCCACCCACGTGCTTCACGGTTGGGATGGTGTTCATTAGCTTGCAAGCCTCCCCCTTTTCCTCCAAAGATAACGATGGTCATTGTGGCCAAACAGTTCTATTTTTGTTTCATCAGACCAGAGGACATTGTTCCCATGTGTAGTTGCATATGGATATAGATAATTGTGTACCTGTTTCCTCCAGCATCTTCACAAGGTCCTTTGCTGCTGTTCTGGGATTGATTTGCACTTTTCGCACCAAAGTACATTCATCCCTAGGAGACAGAACGCGTCTCCTTCCTGAGTGGTATGATGGCTGTGTACGTACTATTGTTTATACAGATGAACGTGATACCTTCAGGCATTTGGAAATTGCACCCAAGGATGAACCAGACTTGTGGAGGTCTACATTTTTTCTGAGGTCTTGACTGAATTCTTTTGATTTTCCCATGATGTCAAGCAAAGAGACACTGAGTTTGAAGGTAGGCCTTGAAATACATCCGCAGGTAAACCTCGAATTGACTCAAATTATGTCAATTAGCCTATCAGAGGCTTCGAAAGCCATGACATAATTTACATACACAACTTAGTGTATGTAAACGTCTAACCCACTAGAATTGTGATACAGTGAGTTATAAGTGAAATAATCTGTCTCTAAACAATTGTTGGAAAAATGACTTGTGTCATGCACAAAGTAGATGTCCTAACCAACTTGCCAAAACTATAGTTTGTTAACAAGAAATTTGTGGAGCAGTTGAAAACCAAGTTTTAATGACTCCAACCTAAGTGTATGTAAACTTCAGACTTCAACTGCAGATACCGATGAACTTACTGTTTGTAGCTACTGTAGGAGAGGGGCAACGAACATGGAGTGAACATTCACTTTATTTGCATCACAAAGGATGGTTACTCTCTAAGGGATAGCTACCACTATGGAGAAATCATAAAGGATGGTTACTCTCTAAGGGATAGCTACCACTATGGTGAAATCATGAAGGATGGTTACTCTCTAACTATGGGATAGGATACTCAAGGAATAGCTACCACTATGGAGAAATCATAAAGGATGGTTACTCTCTAAGGAATAGCTACCACTATGGAGAAATCATAAAGGATGGTTACTCTCTAAGGAATAGCTACCACTATGGAGAAATCATAAAGGATGGTTACTCTCTAAGGAATAGCTACCACTATGGAGAAATCATAAAGGATGGTTACTCTCTAAGGAATAGCTACCACTATGGAGAAATCATAAAGGATGGTTACTCTCTAAGGAATAGCTACCACTATGGAGAAATCATAAAGGATGGTTACTCTCTAAGGAATAGCTACCACTATGGAGAAATCAAGGCTATAATGATTGGTTCAGTTTTAAAGAAAAAGTGTGTCACAACAGGCATAAGTACAATAGAGTGACCTCAGAATCCAACCAGGTCCATGAAATGGAGAACCAACTGAATGTGCATGAAACATTCATCCACGTGTTCTGTTCAATGGAACACTTTGAAGTGTCTAAACCCTCAACAGAGTCCTTGGGTTTAGACATGAATAGTTCCTGTGTTTAAATGGTGTGTCAGTGTCACTAAGGGCGAGACACCTGTATTTCAAGTTCCTGTTTACACTCGCAGCCGTTTTCAATGCCTGTCAATCGTCGTCGGATTAATCCATCGGTTTTGGACGTTTCTGTTATAGTAACCGTTACTGCGGCAACCTGCCACACACACCGGCAGCTGCGAAAGAGGGAGAAGAAGTGCAGAAAAAGGAGGAAGGAGAGGAGAAGCCAAGCATCAAGGCTTGTGGCGATCCCAGGGCTTAATTAAGATAACATGAAAAAAATGTGTTGCTCAAAGCCTCCCCCACCTTTCCATCGAAATACATCCACCACCTGTGCTTGCTCTGCAGCGGAGGTTGCCGTGAGAGCGCCGAAAAAAACACACCGAGCCACACACCGAGAATGGAGTGAGAGAAAGAGAGAGACAGAGAGAAGGATGCCAAACCAGACTGCTGGTGTAGGGTGGGAGAAGGGCGTTTTTCTTTTCCAAAGTCTGCTATTGTTCTTTGAAAGATAAACATGTAGCTCCCAAATCATCTGCAAGATCTGTTCAGATTTATCTTCAATCTCTTCCTCTCTCTCCACACACTCTCCGCACGCAACACACACACACAGACATGCACACACACACACACACACACACACACACACACACACACACACACACACACACACACACACTATTTTTTCTATCCTCGCGGGGACCAAAAATTGATGCACATTCAAAATCCTATTTTCCCTAACCCCTAACTTTAAACTTAACCAGAACTAAAACCCCTAAACCTAACCCTAACGCTTAAGTCTAACCCCTAACCCTAATTGTAACCAAAACCCTAATTGTAACCTTAAACCTGACCCCTAAGCTTAAAATAGACATTTTCCTCATGGGGAAAATGGTTCTCCACAAGGGAGGCTTTTCCTTGTTTTACCAGCCTTGTGGGGAATTCTGGGGATTTCAGGTCCCCACGAGGATAGAAGAACAAGACCACACACACACATCGACATACACCCCTCCCGTCAACCCCATCCAGGAAACAGCCCACTTACTCAACTAATCAGAAGAGGGAGTGTGATGACATGTATGCCGTCTCTAAAGGCCCACCTACCTGACTAATCAGAAGAGGGAGTGTGATGACATGTATGCCGTCTCTAAAGGCCCACCTACCTGACTAATCAGAAGAGGGAGTGTGATGACATGTATGCCGTCTCTAAAGGCCCACGTACCTGACTAATCAGAAGAGGGAGTGTGATGACATGTATGCCGTCTCTAAAGGCCCACCTACCTGACTAATCAGAAGAGGGAGTGTGATGACATGTATGCCGTCTCTAAAGGCCCACCTACCTGACTAATCAGAAGAGGGAGTGTGATGACATGTATGCCATCTCTAAAGGCCCACCTACCTGACTAATCAGAAGAGGGAGTGTGATGACATTAATGCCGTCTCTAAAGGCCCACCTACCTGACTAATCAGAAGAGGGAGTGTAATGACATTAATGCCGTCTCTAAAGGCCCACCTACCTGACCAATCAGAAGAGGGAGTGTGATGACATGTATGCCGTCTCTAAAGGCCCACCTACCTGACTAATCAGAAGAGGGAGTGTGATGACATTAATGCCGTCTCTAAAGGCCCACCTACCTGACCAATCAGAAGAGGGAGTGTGATGACATGTATGCTGTCTCTAAAGGCCCACCTACCTGACCAATCAGAAGAGGGAGTGTGATGACATGTATGCCGTCTCTAAAGGCCCACCTACCTGACTAATCAGAAGAGGGAGTGTGATGACATGTATGCCGTCTCTAAAGGCCCACCTACCTGACTAATCAGAAGAGGGAGTGTGATGACATGTATGCCGTCTCTAAAGGCCCACCTACCTGACTAATCAGAAGAGGGAGTGTGATGACATTAATGCCGTCTCTAAAGGCCCACCTACCTGACTAATCAGAAGAGGGAGTGTAATGACATGTATGCCGTCTCTAAAGGCCCACCTACCTGACCAATCAGAAGAGGGAGTGTGATGACATGTATGCCGTCTCTAAAGGCCCACCTACCTGACTAATCAGAAGAGGGAGTGTGATGACATTAATGCCGTCTCTAAAGGCCCACCTACCTGACCAATCAGAAGAGGGAGTGTGATGACATGTATGCTGTCTCTAAAGGCCCACCTACCTGACCAATCAGAAGAGGGAGTGTGATGACATGTATGCCGTCTCTAAAGGCCCACCTACCTGACTAATCAGAAGAGGGAGTGTGATGACATGTATGCCGTCTCTAAAGGCCCACCTACCTGACTAATCAGAAGAGGGAGTGTGATGACATGTATGCCGTCTCTAAAGGCCCACCTACCTGACTAATCAGAAGAGGGAGTGTGATGACATGTATGCCGTCTCTAAAGGCCCACCTACCGGACTAATCAGAAGAGGGAGTGTGATGACATGTATGCCGTCTCTAAAGGCCCACCTACCTGACCAATCAGAAGAGGGAGTGTAATGACATGTATGCCGTCTCTAAAGGCCCACCTACCTGACCAATCAGATGAGGGTGTGTGCATTCAGTTTCGTGGGAAACACCTCATTTTCAAAATGCCGTATCGAGTTCAAGTTTGAGGATCAAATAACTAAATACATTCGGGATCAGGAATTGGCAACGTCACTAAAATCACTAACGTCACTAAAACTGTTGCTACTCATCTAAAATGAGCTAGCTAGCTAACATTAGGGATTCCATTCCAAGCACAAAGTTATTGTGATTGATAGTGCTGCCTTTCATTCTAGTAGTAATACATCATGTTCTTGACCTTCAACAGATGCTCAGCCTTTGGCAGGAAAAAAAATAGCAACTGATTTGGGAGAGTAAAAGTGTCCCATTCAATGGTTTTCCATTTCAGGTTGTGGCCACAAAGACGTATGGATGCCACCAGTGGAAAGACAGACAAACAAAAGCCCAGGAGAAACATGCTTCTGAAATGAACAACACGTCCACAGATCACTGTCATTTACTCTATACATTTTTACAACATTCATTTCATTTGAATCATTTTGAAGTACTAACTAACAATGTAATGTTCCTCAATAAAATGGAGGAAGACTTGGGGACTTGTGGTCGCTAAAGATCCCATGGTACTCATTACAAGGTGTCCTGACTCTGTGTCAAACTGTCGCTAAAGATCCCATGGTACTCATTACAAGAGTCTGTCATACCATTTGGCCTGCTCGCCTCCCTACCACTGTGTACTGTGTATGTCAAACTGTATTGCCTATCATTTAATACTGTCTATAAAAATGCACCATTTGTATGTACATTGTAAATGAATAATGTGCATTGTATGAATAATGTCACAACATATCTGATAAAAAACTAAAATGTTAAACAAAGTTACTTTGTCTTTTGAAGAGAGGAGTGGATGGGCCAACAAAATAAATACAAATACACTATGTAAGTGGGGTGAGGGGGAGAGTTTCCCCTATATTATAAAGAGCTTTGGGTGTCTAGAAAAGTGCCATGTGCTGTAAATCCAATCAATTCTTATTATGACCTGTTTTGCTGTCTTCCACAGCCTGAAGCCCATGTCTTTGTACAGAGATGGAAACTGGTAGGAAATGGTGAAATGGTGGACTGCAAGGCTATGTTAAGTTAAAGTTGCATTATGTAAGGTTTTGGGCATCCTGTCCAAATTCACATAGAAATGTGAGTCATAGATCTGCCATTCTCTTGAAAGCAAGTCCCTATTTCTATGCTTCCCGTTCTTAAGTTTCATTTCTGCATCTTATACTTTTGATTTGGTACACCAGCTTCAAACACCGGAAAATACACATTGTTTGGTTATTGAAAATATATTCCACAGCGGTTTAGATGGTAAAATTATTCTCTACACTATACTTGCTTGTTTAGTCACAAGCTGAAATTAGGCAAACTATTAGACATTTTGCAACAAGGAAATGGAGTGATTTCGGCATATTGCAACTTTGAATTAATAAATGTAACAGGGCTGAAGTTTTCCAGCTTAAATCATCCAATTTAAAAATAAATTGTGTGTGTGTGTGTGTGAACCTTTCTGTGAAACTGCACTTTATACTTGCGGATTACTTGAAATAGAAAATAGAAAGTCAAGATGTGTCAATGTGTTTGTCTACATGCCATTTAGAAAACAATGCAGCTATTGGAGTAAACCTATTTTGTGGTTAAGACAAGTAACTGTGAGTAAGTGCAAACATAAGGATAACTGTGAGTAAGTGCAAACATAAGGATAGTAAGTGAGACATAAGGATAGTAACTGTGAGTAAGTGCAAACATAAGGATAGTAACTGTGAGTAAGTGCAAACATAAGGATAGTAACTGTGAGTAAGTGCAAACATAAGGATAGTAACTGTGAGTAAGTGCAAACATAAGTGCAAACATAAGGATAGTAACTGTGAGTAAGTGCAAACATAAGGATAGTAACTGTGAGTAAGTGCAAACATAAGGATAGTAACTGTGAGTAAGTGCAAACATAAGGATAGTAACTGTGAGTAAGTGCAAACATAAGGATAGTAACTGTGAGTAAGTGCAGACATAAGGATAGTAACTGTGAGTAAGTGCAAACATAAGGATAAGCTTGCAAGCTGAGTTGAAATAGGACATCTGATTTCCACTTTGCATTTAGAACGGGTGCTTTTATTATTGTAGCTAATAAAAACCAAATCATTGATGGATCACAAGATAAAAGCATGTATCTTGTCTGTCCCTGCCCCTGCATATCCATCATCACAATTCCTCATCTGATCGATCATTTCCCCTGAACCGCCGGTATACAGGTCAACACACTCCCTCATCTGATTGGTCAAGTAGGCGGGCCTCCTGACTTTGTGGCTGTGGTAACTAGTGCCAACGACAGATCTGGCAGAGAGACGCGAAATGAAATGTTGAAAGAGGAAATTAGTCGATTTCAAACACAGGTAGTCTCTACTTCTGTTCCCCAGAATACCTCTCTCCCACAACCAACACTCCCCAATAAACGCTGCTATTATTCCTATAACCTAGTGTTGCATAAGTTTTTTGTGAAGTGCTTTTTTCCTGTTGGGCCTTACTTTTATGCTCGAGTCATTCAGATAAACATATATAGACATAATTTAATGTCTCGCCGCTTTTCATGTTTCCTTATTCTGCCATTGTGCTGTGTAGAGTGTAGAGGGTGTAGGCGGCTGAAAGGCCTCTCTGTTTAGAGAATGGAAAGATGAAGTGCACTCTGACAATCACACTTGTGAATTCAATTTGGCTAGTTTTTTCCCCCAAAGGCTTTTAAAATAAAACAAGAGCCTGGTTATTTTCCATAATGACGTACGATAGGGAGCGAATCATTTATTTGAATGAATCAGGAGTGTTTATCGGTTTCGAGGACGTACTTAATGCGAACGCGTAGAAAGAGTGCTTGAACACATGGGGAGATGTGTGCCTGAGCAGGCACAGGTATATACACACACACACACACACACACACACACACACACACACACACACACACACACACACACACACACACACACACACACACACACACACACACACACACACACAATATGTTTTCATCATATTTTCTTACAGCACACACACCGTGTCCTGGCAGTATTTATTAATCAGAGCCGCCCAGACAGAGATGGATGTGTTCCATTTTGATATCGGTGCAGTTTTCTTAAGAGCAGAGCGACTGAGAAAAATAAGCACACACACACAGGCAGACAGACAGACAGGTCTGTGGTCCAGATTCAGCCACACCTACCTGTCTTCTGTGTGGGAGGGAGAGCAGGGGAACAAAGGATGTGTATGGAGAGAAGGAGGTTTGTATAAGTGAGTGTGTGAGATGGGCAGCAGAGAAAGGATATGTTTACGCACGTGTCTGAGTGAAAGACGTTATAAGGAGTGTATGTGTGTGTGGTGTGCGGCGTGTGTGTGTTTATTCAAATGAGAGTGTGGTGGTGCAGGCGCAGAGTGTATGTGTGTTTGAGAGATGTGGGAGTGTGGTGGTGTGGGGCAGAGTGTGTGTGTGTGTTTGAGAGAGGTGGGAGTGTGGCGGTGTTGGGCAGAGTGTGTGTGCGGTAGAAACTGCTGAGTGGGCTCGGTGTTCTACTGGTTAATGCTGCCATTGCAGAAACACTGATTGGATTACAACTTAGTCTGGGAAGAGGAGTGTGTGTGTGTGTGTGTGTGTGCGTGTGTGTATATATATATATATCTGTGTGTGTGTGATCGGTACATCTGCTCCCTTGCATTTGCTTGAGAGAAAGGCCGTTGTGCTCTGTGTGTGCTGTGTGTGAACACGTCCCCAAACGAGCGTGTCCGTCTTTACCTGGGTTAGGTGTCTCGCCCCAGTCACGTCGGCCTCGCAGCCTTGGCGATCTACAGCTACGATAAAGCCTTGCTCAGCCTACCATCCCAACCTGTCTTACTCTGAGAACACGACGTGTTGAAATATGTAGCATGTGTTTAATCTCCGGCCCATCTGGGGGAAACCTTTCGCGATGGATCTCCACGGCTGCCATTATGGAGAGAGCGTGCAAATTCCTGGCTCCAGAGATCAACAGTCGCTCACTTTTAGAGGGCTTTTAAAGGGGCGGGAAGTGTCAGATCCAGGGCCAAAATGGCAGAGAACATAGCTGCATACCTTTCTGTTCTGTTTTGAGATGAGCAGATCTCGTCTGCTCTTCCTATTTTTGTCTCTGTCCATTGTCTTGGTACATCCGTCTCGCTCTCTTTATCTGTTCTCTGTCTCTCACAGTGGAGGCTGTTGAGGGGAGAATGGCTCATAATAATGGAACAGATGGAATGGCATCAAACACCTGGGAACTGTGTGTTTGATGTATTTGATATCATTCCACAAATTCCGCTCCAGTCAGTACCACAAGCCTGTCCTCCCCAATTAAGGTGCCTGTGGTCTCTTATAAGTCTCCCTCGTCCATTCTCCTCTCTTCCTCTCTTCCTCACCTTTTGTTTTTGTAGCAGAAGTTGTATTCAGGTTATCAGTGACAAACCATCTCCATTTAAAAACCATCACAGTTCAATATGTGACTTAATTTCTTCCATCTCTTCCCTTCCTCTCTGACCAAACTCTCTCCATTTCCCCTTTACTTACTGTAGGTAATAGAAGTCCACCTCTTCAAGCATTACCTTCACTGTAAAGCACTTTTCCTTGTGCTCACTATAACTTGTTTCCTGTCCCTGGGCTGTCATAGCTGATTGGTTGATTAGGAGTAAAGGGTTATCTGATAGGCTGTTGGCCCCGTGATGAAATGGGCCAGGCACTGACGATGCCTCCAGACTCTGGATCAGTCAGCCAGTCTCTGTTTGTCTACTTAACATTTCTTCTCTGGTTACATCTGCTCTAACTGTTGGAGAAGCTGTTAGAGGACTGATGGACATGCATACATAGGCAGCAGCGTGCACACAGAATTGCACACTGTACAGTGACGTACCTATGAACAACACACACACACATAGACAGACAGGTTGCCATAAAGGTGATACAGGCAGCACAATATCAGTACTGTAACACCAACCACTACACACACCTTCAAAAGCCTCACATTCAGCCTTGAAGCAGCCCTAGTCGACCTAGATGAGCTGTGAGCTGCTTTATTGGGTGATCCACAGTCCCCCCTCATCCCGCTCTCTTCCCCTCCTCATCCCATTGGGAATACCATGGAACACTTGATACAGAGAGATGTTGACACAGACGAGAGGATCACTGACACCCCCCACCCCCTCTCTTCTTCCTCTTCTCTCTATACACACAGATGTCCACGATCTTACCCACAATACCCCGGGAGAGTGGGCGCAGATGGCTTCTCTGGGGTTAAGGTTCCAAGTGGCATCCTATTCCCGACATAGTACACTACTGATGACTAGGACCCATAGAGCCCTTGTCAACAGTAGCGCACTATGTAGGGTTAATAGTGTGCGATTTAGGGTGATATTCTAGCCGCCCGTCAATCAGGGCTCAGAGGAGATCACAGTCCAGACTGCCGGTGGGGACGGTGATGGAAGAGCTATAGCGTGATACATGGTGCTGAGACATGGGTTTTTAATGTACCTGTAATTTCTGTACGTATGTCTACAGTATGTCCAGGTGTGTCTGGTACAAGGAGTGGAGTCTAAATGGAAGCAGATATGTTGAAGGGCAGAATCCGACCCACGAAAAACTGTTAGAGACTCATCAATTATTTTATTATCATGCTCACTTATCTTAATCATTCTTTTAGATTGTCGAGGAATGTTTTTCGACCAGGTTGTTTGGTTGAGTAGCAATTCTGATTTGTATTGAGGAACCAGAGGCAAAAACATAGCAACACTGTTGTCTTCTGAGTTGGTTATTTTTGTTGGTGTAATGAAGGCTGGCTTGGCTTTATCTCAGCAGTCTCAACATGCTGTTACTGCTGCATGTGTCATCAAAAGTTGCCTGTGGTGATAAAGGTTTCAGAGGTTTTGTCTCAGGTTGGGGGATGTTTAGTTGACCTGACAGGTTTATAGGAACTTACTCTCCTGCCTCCACCTGCTATTTATCGCCATGCCTCTGCACACACTGTACTACACATCTTAACTGACCACACACAGCCCTGTCCCGAATGCCTATAAAAGATTCAGCCAATCACATGCTTGGGCAGCTTTTGCGCCATGCTGAGACTGGGTCACGCAGTGTCCACCTTAGAGGCCTTACGTCATGCCTGACCAGATCTGTGTGACATCCCAAAGGGCAGTTTTTGGTGAACCTTTTTAGAAGTGTCTAGCTTGAGAAATCTGAACTCCCAGAACTGAAATTCTTCATCTGTCTATGTCACTTTACCAGAAACACAGTCATACAACACTCTGTTGTGCCACAATTAATTTGCTCTTGGTTATAACCGTAACATTGACTATCGACATGCAGCGTATCTAAATTGAAGCTCTTTAGATATTTTTGGCTGTCTATTCTAGGGTTGTTTAATTCTTGTACCTTTCCCAAAACACTCTGTATTTCCCAGAAATCCTGGTTGGTAGGTTCCTGGAATTACAAGAGAATCAGCTGGAAATCCAAGAATCCTTCAACCACGATTTCTGGAAAAGCAGGGAATTTGGGGAAAATGACTGGAACTGTTTAGCTCTAGTCTGTCTGTCTACCCACCCATCCATTCATCCATCTGTCCACCTTTCTTCCTCTTCCATCCATCTGTTTGTCTACCTGCTTTAGACTCACCCATGTTCTGTCCTCTGTGTGTGTTTCAGAGATGGTAGAATCCAGTAACCTCATCACTTTCAACGGCCTCACCAACAGCTCCGGCTACGACACCTTCCTATTGGACGAGGAGAGAGGAAGACTGTTGGTGGGTGCCGAGGACCACGTCTTCTCCTTCGACTTGGTCAATCTCAACAGAGAGCACAAACAGGTAAGAGTCCTACTCTTTGACCGCACACAAGGTCAACATTATGAAGACAACACAATGACCACACGACCACACAAAACCAACATTTTCTCTATGGGTCTTGCATCAATAGAGACATACAATAGACCGCTTATTCTCAATCCTTCCAGTAAAAGGCACATATGCATGAAATAAAATAAACCCGCTTTTAAAGAGTGGATATTGATTCAGACAGGAGGTCCAGAGTATAGGCAAGCCGTCCATTTAGTAACTGCCAATGAAAACACATAATAGCAAATCTATGGAGCTATGTAAGGGACCTCACTGCCAAATCAAACTCTGAGAGATGAAGACTTGGACCGCATTTCCCATAAATACTGAAAAGCTGAAAGCTGTCTGAACTTCCCTATGATGATCCGTATGAATAATTAGCAACAGGAAGTGAGGATGCTTGAGGAATTAGAATGCACTTCTCAGCTGTTTATGGCAGAGCTATGTATTTACATGTTTTTCATTGGAATCATTTTCCTCTGTGCAGATGGTTGGGGGACAGGAATATAATTGAATAAATGTAATTAAACCAGTTGGCGGGCGGGTTTCCATTTGACTAGATCTGCTATACTGCATGATCAGGATTTAGGTTCACGTTATATCCAAACCTATCCTAATTGGAAGTCTGGATCTCTGAGTGCAGAGGTCATGCTCATTGACTAGTGAGCACAGAGTATGATGCTGATTGGCTAGTGAACATAGTGTTTTCAAATGAAAAGCCATCTTTGATTGAGCAGCAACCCTTTGTTATTCGAGACCCACTCCTGCTCCTCTCTCCATCTGTCTGGAGTCCATTACTGTGATTTCCTCCCTCCATCCCTTTCTCTCCATCTCTCTGTCTCTTTTTCTAGACAGGCCTGTTTATAATTCCATCAGTCCACCTGGAACAGGTTACAGGAGAGTTAAGAGTCTTTTTATCTGATTCTGACAGCTATCACAGACGTGGAGATTGATGTGAACAAGAAGCACTGAGGCACTGGAGAAACTGCAAAGGCCCTTAAAGTGCTGAATACACACACACACACACACACACACACACACACACACACACACACACACACACACACACACACACACACACACACACACACACACACACACACACACACACACACACACACACACACACACACACACACACACACACACACACACACACACACACACACACACACACACACACACACACACACACACACACACACACACACACTGTATGCATTGCAGAGGCTATTTAAATATAAAGAAAGAGAATTACATAATTTTTGGGGGCCCTTGGCGCGGATGTGTTTTCCCTATTCAGATCTTTGATAATGCAGAGAAAGATAAGTGGAAAAGCGGTGATTTAGCAAATCTAATGCAATTACCCAGATGTGCACTGCAAGTCCCTTGGTCTGACAGAACAGCTCAGCTGATCCTGAAGAGAGATACGCTATGAATAGAAGGATGTGTGTGTGCCCGCGTGGTGTGTGTGTGTGCCCGCGTGGTGTGTGTGTGTGCCCACGTGGTGTGTGTGTGTGTGTGTGTGTGTGTGTGTGTGTGTGTGTGTGTGTGTGTGTGTGTGTGTGTGTGTGTGTGTGTGTGTGTGTGTGTGTGTGTGTGTGTGTGTGTGTGTGTGTGTGTGTGTGTGTGTGTGTGTGTGTGTGTGCCTGCATGGTGAGTCTGTGTGTGTTAGTTAACCTGCTATTTGTGGTGTTTTTTCTAGTGCCATGAGCATACCATGTGTGGGTGGGTACCCATGTTCTAGCACCTACCTGCATTCTGGTACCTGCACTTCTATGACTTGTTGTACTCCTCAGCTTTCATGCCTGTGGATGATTATTCCAGCTCTTATTATGAGTCCGGCCCCAGCACACAATCTGTTTTTATAATTCAGGGGACACTGGCGGGACACACACACAATCTGTTTTTATAATTCAGGGGACACCGGCGGGACACACACACACAATCTTTTTTTATAATTCAGGGGACACTGGAAGGACACACACACACAATCTGTTTTTATAATTCAGGGGACACTGGAAGGACACACACACACAATCTGTTTTTATAATTCAGGGGACACTGTAAGGACACACACACACAATCTGTTTTTATAATTCAGGGGACACTGGAAGGACACACACACACAATCTGTTTTTATAATTCAGGGGACACTGTAAGGACACACACACACAATCTGTTTTTATAATTCAGGGGACACTGGAAGGACACACACACACAATCTGTTTTTATAATTCAGGGGACACTGGAAGGACACACACACACAATCTGTTTTTATAATTCAGGGGACACTGTAAGGACACACACACACAATCTGTTTTTATAATTCAGGGGACACTGTAAGGACACACACACAATCTGTTTTTATAATTCTGGGGACACTGTAAGGACACACACACACAATCTGTTTTTATAATTCAGGGGACACTGGAAGGACACACACACACAATCTGTTTTTATAATTCAGGGGACACTGGCGGGACACACACACAATCTGTTTTTATAATTCAGGGGACACTGGAAGGACACACACACAATCTGTTTTTATAATTCAGGGGACACTGGAAGGACACACACACAATCTGTTTTTATAATTCAGGGGACACTGGAAGGACACACACACACAATCTGTTTTTATAATTCAGGGGACACTGGAAGGACACACACACAATCTGTTTTTATAATTCAGGGGACACTGGAAGGACACACACACACAATCTGTTTTTATAATTCAGGGGACACTGGCGGGACACACACACAATCTGTTTTTATAATTCAGGGGACACTGGAAGGACACACACTCAATCTGTTTTTATAATTCAGGGGACACTGGCGGGACACACACACAATCTGTTTTTATAATTCAGGGGACACTGGAAGGACACACACACACGAATGTGACAGATGGTAAGACCATAAGGACAACCATCTTTAATTGAAAGCCTTAAATGATTCTCCAAAGGGCCTCAGGAGTGCTCTGGTTATTTAACTTTCAGTACTGTAAAGCTAAGCTCATACAGGGGGTTCCCAAATGTTTTTGAACCTGGGTCCACCTTAAGATTTGGGGGGGAATTCATTTTGACCCAGCAAGTGAATAAGACTAGGCCCAATGTTGCGAGCTCGGAGACATTGTAAATTGGTAGTGACTTACACTGTATTCCCTTTAAAGCTATCTGTCTCTCTTACTTCATGGTTCAAAATTCACATCCCTCCAGCTAAACAAGTTAGCAAGCTACGTGCAACACTTAGCATACTCATCCAGATGTTCTGACCCATTGGTGCAATGGCAAATGTGTTGGACCATCATTTGCATAAACCTGGGTTCAATTCCTGGTTAGACTACCGCCTGAATGGACCCCATAATATTATTGTGCACTCCTTCTCTCTTGTTTTACATGATGACTCACTTTCTCTGTTCATATGACACATTCTCTCCTCTGTTCCTTAGTATACCACTCCCTCACTTTTAAATGATTTTATTTTAATTTCATCTTTATTTAACTAGGCAAGTCAGTTAAGAACAAATTCTTATTTACAATGGCGGCCTACCGAAAGGAAAAAGGCCTGCGGGGACGGGGCCTGGGATTAAACCGAATAAATACATAGAAATATATATAAATATAGGACACATCACTACAAGAGAGACAACACTACATAAAGAGAGACCTAAGACAACAACATAACAAGGCAGCAACACATGACAACACAGCATGGTAGCAACACAACATGACAACAACATGGTAGCAACACAACATGGTAGCAGCACAAAACGTGGTACAAACATTATTGGGCACAGACAACAGCACAAAGGGTAAAAAGGTAGAGACAACAATACATCACACAAAGCAGCCACAACTGTCAGTATGAGTGTTCATGATTGAGTCTTCGAATGAAGAGATTGAGATGAAACTCAATGATGTTGTTGTTTATAATCTCTCTCAATGACACATTCTCTCCTGTTCCGTATGATAGCACTCCCTCTCTCCTCCTCTCCATAGATCGCATGGCCAGCCACGCCCTCAAAGCGTGACGAGTGCAAGTGGGCGGGGAAAGACCTCGGGGTAAGTTCTGCGAGTCACCTTATAACCACTTATGTCACTCTTATGTAGCCTGACACAATAGGTGGATACATGTGGTGTACGTTACCTGCAGGCTATACTTTAACTTGTCAGCACACAGCTTATGCAGGGGAATGTAACTAGCATGTCTGACATGCTGTTAGCGTGTTATCATTAGTAACCTACGTAACTAGCATGTCTGACATGCTGTTAGCGTGTTACCATTAGCAATCTACGTAACTAGCATGTCTGACATACTGTTAGCATGTTACCATTAGCAACCTACGTAACTAGCATGTCTGACATGCTGTTAGTGTGTTACCATTAGGAACCCATGTAACTAGCTTGTCTGACATGCTGTTAGTGTGTTACCATTAGGAACCCATGTAACTATCTCGTCTGACATGTTGTTAGTGTGTTACCTGCAACATTAATAACCTATAATAACCTAACATTAATAAATAATAACCATTAATAACCTGCAACATTAATAATAATATTTTTCCACGTCGTGTCGTCAGAAACATTTAGAAGATGTTTGTTGTGGAAATGATGTGGAAGCGACATTATAACAACATTGATCCAAACTAGCATAGCTGTCGTTGCTAGTAGTTTCCATGACCTTGTGGTCCCCTGGAAGCGTTCCTTCCCCGCTGTGTGTGTTTGTTGGTTCTGTTGGCACGGCAAGAACGCAGTACATCACATCACTCTGTTCATTTATCTACCAATGTTCTGCATGCACAGCTGAACTCAGTGTGTGTGTCTGTGTGTGTGTTTGGGAGAGAGATGAAGTGAGTGTGTGTGGGTGTGCCATCTGATTGTGTGCGTTATCGCAGAGAGAGAGAGAGAGTGTGTGTTGTATGTATCAGATTGTGTGTTATCTCATGTGGGGTTTACACACAACCCTGGTGTTGTATCTGCTTCTAATTTCATGGCTGAGTGCACGTGCAGTGGGGGGAGGGGGCTCTAGGATTATGTGGGATTACGTAGTTCAGTCCATAAATATATATGCCATTTAGCATAAATCACAGAGGTTCCACTTGGGTCATAGTCTGTGGCAGGTTTTTGGGTTATAAACATAGCACTGCCCTAACACAGATACATACAGACATTCCTGCTGTACACATGACCAGATACACACACGTGTACTCTATAACACACACACAGAGATGCATGTGCGCATTCACACACACACACATTGATGAGGCATTTGCATGCTGTAAAAATGTTTACTCTAGAAAATGAGGCAATGAAAGCTGCGTTTTTGTGGGCACGAATGCTTGATTAGGACATTACAAAAGCATTCCTAGCTCCTAAGTGGTGAATTTCTCCACTCAATTTAGAGCCCTGGAACAAATGCAACAGTACAGCACTCTCTGCCCAAATGTCTTACTCGTGATTCACTGGGCTTTGTACAAGATGACTCAGTAGGTTGGGTATGATTCAGTCAGGAACGTGACTCATTTGATTCAGTTATGGATTATTGCCCAATCCCATAGCCCACGTGGACTCGTGGAGATCTGAGAAAGTTGATTATAGCGGTGGGGGATCGATACAGTTACATATCCTTATATTGTTGTTGGACAATATTATATTGATATTTGAACTCAGTTGCCAGAGAGGAGGACTTTGCTCAGAGATTTCATCATGAGGCCAAGGGTGACTATAAAACAGTTTGAGTTTAACAGGAGAAAACTGAGGATGGATCAATAACATTGTAGTTACTCCACATACTAAGCTAATTGACAGAGTGAAAACAAGGAAGCCTGTACAGAATAAAAATATTCCAAAACATGCATCCTGTTTGCAACAAGGCACTAAAGTAAAGCAATTCACTTTTTTGTAAGCGGAATGCAGCTAAGCACAGGTAAAATCCTAGAAGAAAACTTGGTTCTGTCTGGGAGATGAATTCACCTTTCAGCAGGACAATAACCTAACACACAAGGCCAAATGTTCCTGAGTGGTCGAGATACAGTTTTGACTTAAATCACCTTGAAAATCTATGGAAAGACCTGAACATGGTTGTCTAGCAATGATCAACAACCAATTTGACAGAGCTTAAAGAATTTTGAAAAGTTAATGGGCAAATGCTGCACAATCCAGGAGTAGACAGCTCTTAGAGACTTACCAAGATAGTTTCACAGCTGTAATCAATGCTAAAGGTGCTTCTACAAAGTATTGACTCAGGGGTGTGAATACTTATGTAAATTAAATATTTCTTAATTGTTTTTTTCAATACATTTGCAAAAAAAAAATGTTTTTTTTTTACTTGGGGTTCATTATGTGCTATTGTGTCAATTTAATCCATTTGGAATTCAGACATTAAAATGTGGAATAAGTCAAGGGGTATAAATAATTTCTGAAGGCAAAATGTTCAAATCAAAGTTTCGAATCACAATACATCTCGAATCACAACACATAAATAATCACACTACATATAGAATCACTATACATATAGAATCACTATACATATAGAATCACAATACATATAGAATCACACTACATATAGATTCACTATACATATAGAATCACTATACATATAGAATCACAATACATATAGAATCACAATAAATATAGAATGACACTACATATAGAATGACACCACATTTAGAATGACACTACATATAGAATCACACTACATATAGAATCACTATACATATAGAATCACACTACATATAGAATCACTATACATATAGAATCACACTACATATATAATCACACTACATATAGAATCACACTACATATAGAATCACACTACATATAGAATGACACCACATTTAGAATGACACTACATATAGAATAACACTACATATAGAATCACATACATATAGAATCACACTAGATATAGAATCACTATACATATAGAATCACACTACATATATAATCACACTACATATAGAATCACACTAGATATAGAATGACACTACATATAGAATGACACCACATTTAGAATGACACTACATATAGAATAACACTACATATAGAATCATTATACATATAGAATCACACTACATATAGAATCACTATACATATAGAATCACACTACATATAGAATCACTATACATATAGAATCACAATACATATAGAATCACACTACATATAGAATCACACTACATATAGAATCACACTACATATAGAATCACACTACATTTAGAATCACACTACATATAGAATCACACTACATATAGAATCATCACAATACATATATAATCACACTACATATAATCACACATATAGAATCACACTACATATAGAATCACTATACATATAGAATCACTATACATATAGAATCACAATACATATAGAATCACAATACATTTAGAATCACACTACATATAGAATCATCACATATAGAATGACACACTACATATAGAATGACACCACATAAATCACACTACATATAGAATCACACTACATTTAGAATCACTATACATATAGAATCACACTACATATAGAATCACTATACATATAGAATCACACTACATATAGAATCACTATACATATAGAATCACTATACATATAGAATCACAATACATATAGAATCACAATAAATATAGAATCACACTAGATATAGAATCACTATACATATAGAATCACAATACATTTATAATGACACTACATATAGAATCACACTACATATAGAATCATTATACATATAGAATCACACTACATATAGAATCACTATACATATAGAATCACACTACATATAGAATTCACTATACATATAGAATCACTATACATATAGAATCACAATACATATAGAATCACACTAAATATAGAATCACACTACATATAGAATCACAATACATATAGAATCACACTACATATAGAATGACACTACATATAGAATGACACTACATATAGAATGACACTACATAAATAATCACACTATATATAGAATCACACTACATATAGAATCACTATACATATAGAATCACTATACATATAGAATCACACTATACATATAGAATCACAATAAATATAGAATCACACTACATATAGAATCACAATACTACATATAGAATGACACTAGATATAGAATGACACTACATATAGAATCACACTACATATAGAAT